>NC_090728.1:37429913-37432413 GCF_036898095.1 Palaemon carinicauda
TATGTAGTCTAATTTGTGCATGCCATAAGTGTTCAAGCACTTCCCATCACTTTTGAATCATACACACTCTTTACGCTTATATGCTGGGATCACACATTTATGTATCCTGCTCAAGTAAGCCGAAATTGTCCTCTCTCTCTCTCTCTCTCTCTCTCTCTCTCTCTCTCTCTCTCTCTCTCTCTCTCTCTCTCTCTCTCTCTCTCTCTGAGAGAGTCGAGGCCGTATGCAGTGGACGTACGTCTGACGGAAACCATTGCAAAGTCATTCTTTTGTACGTACGTTTGTGTTTAAGTTTAACGTACGCATGTTCCTGTTAGCGGCCGGTTTGACTTGAGACTAGTAAGGTCTATATATATTATATGTAAACCTTGGAGAATAGGCACGTTACTGTGCAGTCGAACGTTGCGGTCAACCCAACACACCCAACATACAATATGTGCTGATTTAGTAATAGTAGTTGTAAAAAAATTTAATTTCCTTTTATATAAGAATCTGGTCTCAATCCACAAGCTATAATGACTATTATAAACAATTTTGGCTAAATAATTTTCAGTTCTATATTCCTTTAATGTTTAAATATAACTAAAACACAATCTTCTAAAACTTCATACTAAATGACAAGGAGCAGAGAATAAAACTCTCTCTCTCTCTCTCTCTCTCTCTCTCTCTCTCTCTCTCTCTCTCTCTCTCTCTCTCTCTCTCTCTCTCTCTCTCTCTCCAGTAAAATTAACCTTAGAGAAAATGGACCTAGATTTAATCTGCCTTTACTGGCAAAGACTTTATGCTTACTGATTATCTGTCAAAGACCTTAATCTCTTCACACCTGCGCGCCAAACCATTAAAAGCCCGCAGTGAGGTGGAGGAAAAGGGTTGAACTATAGTGTAATCTGTCTTTAGGCCTACTGTTAAGGAATTAAAGGGTTTCTGATTATTTTGTCAAAGATTTATAGAATCTCGTAGTACCTTTGGATGACCGCTCCCTCTTTCAGAAACATGGGAATCCGTTCATTATATATTATTTAATTCACAGAAGACGGCGACTCTTAACTAAAGTCTGGTGTTTGGCTCAACCTTGGTTTTAATTTGAACGAGCTCTCGGGTTATTGACTATTTCCGGAATTATACTTGAGAAATTCATAAGTTTTTACTAGTACTTGCATTATGTATTAGCTTCTTTTACTTATTTGTATGTTATTCTAAGTATCATTACCTCTAATATGATATTTAGCCTACTAGTTTTTGTAATATATTTGAAATGTTTAATTTCGTGTGGTGTTATTGTTATTTTCACTGTGTATATATAATAATACATGCAGTAGCACAGACGACAGAGACGCAAACCAAGTCGTTATGGGAAAACACACGATATCAAGACAAAAGTATATAACATACAAAAATATATGCTTGGTCACTGAACTAGTTAACTGTATTATCATGCAGCCCTCTAAATATCACCTGGTCCGACGTTCCCAATATTTTCCTCTAGGATGTCGATCAGAAATGTTGTCAGATGTACCTGGTTGAACTTACCAATTGACCCACCCAAGGTCCGTGGACCCACCATAAACGTACCACGTTTACGTCTGACCTTCAAGCTATATACGTCTGACTTACATGGTACCGTCAGTAGGCCGTCAAACCCACCAAATCTGTACACTCGCTCACGTACGGGCTTGAACCCCGACCGTGATTTGAATCCAATCAGATACTGGATGGTACGTGCGTCACAAAAAAAAAAAAAAAAAAAAAAAAAAATCCGTGGTGCTACACGCCAGACGTACCAACATCCCCCGGTTTTACTTCGCAAGCTCTAAAGTTTGACAATTTCTTTTGCCAACTACCTTTAAATCCTCTTAAGGGAGTAAACAGGAGCAAGATACGGAAATGCGTGATCCCAACATTAGCCCACCCGTGGCAGTTATTTTTTTCCACAAGGCTGAATTAACTTAAAAATTCTCTAATCCATAATTTTAATGATTCTAACTATTTATCCCTTCTGTTTATATTCACATTTCATACTCTTTTGATTTTTCTTACTGCCCATATCCAACTTATAGCTTACCTACACAGTTCATGTCAGTAATTTCAACCATTTTCTTTATTCGTTCGTATTTAACCTCCATACTTCACTTCTATAAACAGGTGTTGGCCCCACAAACTCTTCATAAAATGGCATTGTGGCTTCCTTAGAAAATATAAGTCCTTTACCAATCTTTTGCAAACAACCTTCTGTATTTCTTTATTCTGTAAATCTACTCTTCTCTGATCTTACCATTATCCATTTAATTTACTTCAAGATACTTTAACTAATCAACCACTTTTTATTCTTCCACCATCCTGTTCGTAATAATGAGTATGCAGTTAACTAATAGTCATGCCTTCTCCATCATAAGGTTCCATGTTATACAGTATTCTTGAGGTTTTATTCCTGCTGTGATCAAGTTATGGAATGATCTTCGTAATCAATTAGTTAAATCGGTGGAGCTTCAAAAGTTCAACC
>NC_090728.1:37439913-37502653 GCF_036898095.1 Palaemon carinicauda
AGACCTACCACTGCCTAAATGTAATTGAAAGAGTGAAGACCTACCACTGCCTAAATGTAATTGAAAGAGTGAAGACCTACCACTGCCTAAATGTAATTGAAAGAGTGAAGACCTACCACAGCCCACCACTGTCTAAATGTAATTGAAAGAGTGAAGACCTACCACAGCCCACCACTACCTAAATGTAATTGAAAGAGTGAAGACCTACCACTGCCACCACTGCCTAAATGTAATTGAAAGAGTGAAGACCTACCACTGCCTAAATGTAATTGAAAGAGTGAAGACCTACCACTGCCTAAATGTAATTGAAAGAGTGAAGACCTACCACTGCCTAAATGTAATTGAAAGAGTGAAGACCTACCACTGCCCACCACTGCCTAAATGTAATTGAAAGAGTGAAGACCTACCACAGCCCACCACTACCTAAACCTAAATGTAATTGAAAGAGTGAAGACCTACCACTGCCACCACTGCCTAAATGTAATTGAAAGAGTGAAGACCTACCACTGCCTAAATGTAATTAAAAGAGTGAAGACCTACCACTGCCCACCACTACCTAAATGTAATTGAAAGAGTGAAGACCTACCGCTGCCCACCACTACCTAAATGTAATTGAAAGAGTGAAGACCTACCGCTGCCCACCACTACCTAAATGTAATTGAAAGAGTGAAGACCTACCGCTGCCCACCACTACCTAAATGTAATTGAAAGAGTGAAGACCTACCGCTGCCCACCACTACCTAAATGTAATTGAAAGAGTGAAGACCTACCGCTGCCCACCACTACCTAAATGTAATTGAAAGAGTGAAGACCTACCACTGCCTAAATGTAATTGAAAGAGTGAAGACCTACCACTGCCTAAATGTAATTGAAAGAGTGAAGACCTACCACTGCCTAAATGTAATTGAAAGAGTGAAGACCTACCACTGCCTAAATGTAATTAAAAGAGTGAAGACCTACCACTGTCCACCACTACCTAAATGTAATTGAAAGAGTGAAGACCTACCACTGCCTAAATGTAATTGAAAGAGTGAAGACCTACCACCGGCCACCACTACCTAAATGTAATTGAAAGAGTGAAGACCTACCACTGCCTAAATGTAATTGAAAGAGTGAAGACCTACCACAGCCCACCACTGTCTAAATGTAATTGAAAGAGTGAAGACCTACCACTACCTAAATGTAATTGAAAGAGTGAAGACCTACCACTGCCTAAATGTAATTGAAAGAGTGAAGACCTACCACAGCCCACCACTGCCTAAATGTAATTGAAAGAGTGAAGACCTACCACTACCTAAATGTAATTGAAAGAGTGAAGACCTACCACTGCCCACCACTGCCTAAATGTAATTGAAAGAGTGAAGACCTACCGCTGCCCACCACTACCTAAATGTAATTGAAAGAGTGAAGACCTACCGCTGCCCACCACTACCTAAATGTAATTGAAAGAGTGAAGACCTACCGCTGCCCACCACTACCTAAATGTAATTGAAAGAGTGAAGACCTACCGCTGCCCACCACTACCTAAATGTAATTGAAAGAGTGAAGACCTACCGCTGCCCACCACTACCTAAATGTAATTGAAAGAGTGAAGACCTACCACTGCCTAAATGTAATTGAAAGAGTGAAGACCTACCACTGCCTAAATGTAATTGAAAGAGTGAAGACCTACCACTGCCTAAATGTAATTAAAAGAGTGAAGACCTACCACTGTCCACCACTACCTAAATGTAATTGAAAGAGTGAAGACCTACCACTGCCTAAATGTAATTGAAAGAGTGAAGACCTACCACCGGCCACCACTACCTAAATGTAATTGAAAGAGTGAAGACCTACCACTGCCTAAATGTAATTGAAAGAGTGAAGACCTACCACAGCCCACCACTGTCTAAATGTAATTGAAAGAGTGAAGACCTACCACTACCTAAATGTAATTGAAAGAGTGAAGACCTACCACTGCCTAAATGTAATTGAAAGAGTGAAGACCTACCACAGCCCACCACTGCCTAAATGTAATTGAAAGAGTGAAGACCTACCACTACCTAAATGTAATTGAAAGAGTGAAGACCTACCACTACCTAAATGTAATTGAAAGAGTGAAGACCTACCACTACCTAAATGTAATTGAAAGAGTGAAGACCTACCACTGCCTAAATGTAATTGAAAGAGTGAAGACCTACCACCGGCCACCACTACCTAAATGTAATTGAAAGAGTGAAGACCTACCACTGCCTAAATGTAATTGAAAGAGTGAAGACCTACCACAGCCCACCACTGCCTAAATGTAATTGAAAGAGTGAAGACCTACCACCGGCCACCACTACCTAAATGTAATTGAAAGAGTGAAGACCTACCACTGCCTAAATGTAATTGAAAGAGTGAAGACCTACCACTGCCTAAATGTAATTGAAAGAGTGAAGACCTACCACTGCCCACCACTGCCTAAATGTAATTGAAATATCATGTTTGAGTTTTAAAGGCCGCTCATAAATGGCAGAGGCAAGAGATAGTGACATTGCCCTAGCAAGCAGGACAATGCCCTAGAAACTGACCATATATACATATGTTCAGCACCCAAGCCCCCTCTCCACCCAAGCTAGGACCAGGGAGGGCCAGGCAAAGGCTGCTGATGACTCAGCAGGTAGACCTGTAGGCTCCCAAAAACCCCCCCATTCTTAGCTCACAAGGATGGTGCGGGTGCAGCGACCAAAGGAACTAACGAGTTTGAGCGGGACTCGAACCCCTGTCTGGCAATCAGTACTAGTCAGGGACGTTACTACATCGGCCACCATAACCCTGGAAATGGCTACTGTGAGCATTTATTTACCATCTGCCGCTTTTAGAAGAAAATGGTATAAATTGAGCCCTTTTAAAATTTTTATCATCATTCAAAAATGGAAATTATATAGCTTAACAAAGGCAGTTCAAAGTTCGTTAAATCTTTATGACCAATACTAAATGCAATACATGTATTCTGAATATCTAACAGTTTTTTTTATTGAAATTGATATTGGTCTGTTTAATAAGTTTTCAAATGTACATGAAATACAGAAATAACAGACAAAACACATTATCCTTTCCCTCTTATTATATTATTATTATTACTAGCCAAGCTACAACCCTACAACTACTTATAAAAATGCCAATATTTTGAATTGTTCCACAACCTCATTTTACAAGGCTCATCTCCATGTGGATTAGTATAGAGCTTGTTGCCTTCATTACACAACCAAAAGGAACAATTAGTGATTGAAGCAATGGTGTCTGATTAATACAGTAAGGTTAAATATGTTATCTGTATTTCATCAAACTTTCACTCAGTCCATAGGTTAAATATTAAAATATACAAATTGAAAGAGAAGTAAAAGGTTCTTAAATTTGTTACATGTAATAGAGTATAATTGAATTTTGTAAATTTTTGTGACTTTTTGTTCTATGCAGGCAAAATTATCGATCGTGACTTTTAGTCCTACCAATATTGAGTCGTTCTGTCCTGTGACTTTTTATCCGTTTACCTATAAAAAGTTGAGCTCTAGGCTGATAGAAGATTTATTAATGTTCTCGTTCAATCGTCTTGCAATATATAGAGATGATTTTCGTTCTACACTGTTTCATACTTTTTTTATTCTGTCCAAATATGTTTTTTTTTTTTTTTTTTTTTCCTGGCGGTCAAACCATCCTGAACCATTTCTCTTTTAAACAAAGGTGGTTTTTAATCGTCAAATACGATCCTTATTCACTCCATCATTAGAAGACTTCTCATTCAGTAATCGTCCGTAGGCTATATTTCAATAGTATAAAACTTGCATCACCTTCGATTCGTGTTCCATTTGAGCGAATATGTGCCTCTATTCTGTGGCCTGATTGGTAACGTCTCTGCCTGGTGTTTGCCAGTCGGGGGTTCGAGTCCCACCCAGACTCGTTAGTGTCTTTAGTGTCTGCAGCCTTACCATCCTTGTGAGCTAAGGTTGGGGGATTTGGGGGAGCCTGCAGGTCTATCTGCTGAGTCATCAGCAGCCACTGCCTGGCCCTCCCCGGTCCTAGCTTGGGTGGAGAGGAGGCTTGGGCGCTGATCATATAATATATGGTCAGTCTCTAGGGCATTGTCCTGATTGATAAGGCAATGTCACTGTCCCTTGCCTCTGCCATTCATGAGCAACCTTTAAAACCTTTAAACCTTTAAACCCAAAGTGGTGTGGGTGTAAGAATACCTGTACCATAAGTCCTGCGTGTTGTAGAAAGCGACTAAAAGGACAGCTACTGCCTTATTGTCTTGGTTTTTTTTAAACGGACTAGGCGCACTGTCAATAACTGTGGAAACTGCTGTCTTGCAGTTGGAATATTAAGTCAAAGGTTAGGCATACCGCCAACTGTGGTTTATGAGTGCAAGGGCATTATTATTATTATTATAATTATTATCATTAAATTCTAAGCTACAACCCTAGTTGGAAAAGCAGGATGCTAAAAGCCCAGGGGCCCCAACTGGGAAAATAGCCCAGTAATGAAAGGAAATAAAGAAAAAGAAAATATTTTAAGTATAGTAACAACATTAAAATAAATATTTCCTATAAAAACTATTAAATTTTTAACAAAACAAGAGGAAGAGAAACTAGATAGAAGTGTGCCCGAGTGTACCCTCAAGCAAGAGAATTCTAACCCAAGGCAGTGGAAGACCATGGTACAGAGGTTATGGCACTACCCAAGACTAGAGAACAATGGTTTGATTTTGGAGTGTCCTTCTCCTAGAAGAGCTGCTTACCAGATAACTAAAGAGTCTCTTCTACCCTTACCAAGAGGAAAGTAACCACTGAACAATATAAGTGCAGTAGTTAACCCTTTGGAAGAAGAAGAATTGTTTGGTAATCTCAGTGTTGTCAGGTGTATGGGGACAGAAGAGAATCTGTAAAGAATAGGCCAGACTATTCGGTGTCTGTGTAGGCAAAGGGAAAGAACAGTAACCAGAGAGAAAGATCCAATGTAGTACTGTGTGGCCAGTCATATGACCCCATAACTCTCTAGTGGTAGTATCTCAACGCGGGGCTGGTGCCCTGGCCAACCTACTACCTATAAATTGTTTTGCTTTTTTTAAACGGACTAGGCCCACTGTCAATAACTGTGGAAACTGCTGTCTTGCAGCTGGAATATTAAGTTAAAGGTTAGGCATACCGCCAACTGTGGTTTCTGATCGGAAGGGCATGCGATCGTTAAAAGAAAAAAATCCTCTATCAAATTATAAACCATTCCTTATGCTATTAAAAATGCAGCTATTCTCACAAAACAACAGCATCCTTGCTGTGATGGAGTGCTGCGGTGTCACCTCTGTGACCTCTCAATACCTTTAGTCTCATTATCTTAGAAACCATTAAACTTAGAATGTCCTACACATGTGTCAAAGTCCATTTGAATTATTCATTTCTAGCAGCTATCAATTCAAATTTTCCCAATTTCATTTATGCCGAATTTATTCCAGTTTTCTCTTGATTTGTTTTATTTTCACTTGCATGGATGTATATTTTGTGTAACTTGCTAATCTTCTAATATGGATGATTATAATGTTTGATGATAATAACATTAATGATAATGATAGTAGTATTAATTACCTGTATATTTAACAATAGCAATTAATGATAGCTGTAATAAAGAAAATCATATAATTGCTTTTAGGATGTCGATAGTTGAATGAAGTGGGTATTTTCGATTGGGTTGGATGCATTTAACAATCCATTTGCTCTCTTAGAAATAGTATTAATGTTTTTTTTTTTATGTTTTTTTTTTTTTAACTAATAAGAGACTAACATGGACAACTGCATCCCGAGGCCATTTATAATTCATAAAGATATAGATCGTGTCATAAGAGTGTAACAAATTTAATTAAAGGGGTAAACTACAAAAGTATAAAATAATTTGATAAATAAAATCTAAATGGTTTTGTGATTTTAGAGCAGAACCAATAATGTACTATTTGAATGCCAGACGTAGAAGTAAGACAAACGCTATATAGCCGCCAGCGTCTTAATCACACAATTTTCTAAGCATTTCAGCAAGTGAATCTTCATCGCTTAAATTCAACCTTTAACTATTGTTTAGAATTATCTAACATCGTGCTAAGAGAGAGAGAGAGAGAGAGAGAGAGAGAGAGAGAGAGAGAGAGAGAGAGAGAGAGAGAGAGAGAGAGAGAGAGAGAGAGAGGAATTTTACCTAAGAGAAATAGCCTTCAGAATCACAACGAATACTCAAAAGGATTTCAAGACTAATAGTTATAATATATAAGTGAAAGGAATAACATATCTTCAGAAAATCCTGATAATCGGTAAAAGACGTAACTGATATACAACGTAGATTTGAGTAACTTAGATTACCCCTATTCTTATCACTCACCACTCAAGTACACAACACTCAAAAAATGAACTTTGTATCTTTTTTGCTTTTGAGTGATAACAGGCCACATTCTATACGGTACTTTGCTTTGGACTCTAGAGCAAAGTACCGTGTAAACTCTAGTCTAGAGTTTACGCTTACAACAGACTACACCTCGCCATTTGGTTTTCTCTAGCACTAGCACTTTAGTTTACTCTCGTATCTATGTTGCTCCTAGCCATGCTAGAGATTGCGAGTTGATTTCTTAAATACAGATGCTCTAAAACTGTCTAACTTTATTATGTTATCTATAGCATCGTTACACATGGTTTGCCCTTGCATATTTATCGCACCACTGTGAAAATATTCTGCGCTTCATGTTTGTAAACTCTCGCCTACACTTAATAATCGGGATTATAATTCCTATCAATTATTTCTATTAACTTTTTAAAATCATATTCCAACAAAAATTTTCAAGTAACACAAGATTCTCAGAAGCTAACTGGATTAGGCCTACAGGCACCACAGCTATGTGAATTTTATACCAGCTTCAGCTTTTGTTTATTTTATCTCTTCTTATCTTATGATTCATAGATTGAAGTTGATGTTTCTTTAACAGGCACTCGTGCTCTAGCTTTTCATCTGTAGCCAATTCCAAAATTCTATGGATTACAGACTGTGCATTATGCTATAAGAATCTGCTGCCTATTGTAAGATCATTTCATGGAATCGTTCCCAAGGTTTCTTCTAGGTTTACCTCTTGGGTAGGTCTGCACGAGCAAACGAAAATATTGAATAAACTAGAGAAAATAATTTCTTGAAATATATTTTCTCTTACATTTCAATCTTTTCTTTATTCGTTAATCTATTTTGAGACAAGGAAAATTCCCTTTTATCATACAGTACACTATGGCATCCTCATGTCAGATAACCCGAAGGCTTATGTAGGCCAAAGGATGTTGTCTTCTGATGCTTTGGTCAAACTGAACATGTGTGATGCTCCATAGTGAGTTGTATCGAAACATTGTAACAAATTTATAAAGAAATAGAAATAACAAATTTTCTTCAAAACTTGTGAAAACCTGTTTTAATATCATTACTGATATTATTATCTTCATCGTCATCAGCCGTTACTAGTCCACTGTAGGACAAAGGTCTCAGACATGTTCTGCCACTTGCGTCTATTTATTGTCTTTCAATGGCAGCCTATACCCGCAATTTTTTTAGTTCGTCAATCCATTGTCTTCTCTTCCTTCCCATCCTTCATTTTCAATATCTATTACCCATTCTGTTATTCTTAATGTCCATCTATTATCCGCCATTCTCACTATATGCCCTGCCCACGTTCATTTCTTATTATGGCATGTTGTTAGAAGATCCTCTACTTTAGTCTGCTCTCGTATCCATATTGCTCATTTTAAGTCTCTTACTGTTCAGGGGCGTAGGAGCGTTTTCCTGTTGGGGGGGGGGGGCTAAAGTTCGAAATGACACTGAAGGCGGAGCCGCAGGCGCGAAGGCATAGGAGGGAGGAGGGGGGTGACTGGGAGTCTCCCCAGAAAAAAATTTATGAGGAAACACCCTCAGATGCGATTTCCTGGCATCTGACAGTATATTGTATCAGAAACAAAATCATATTTTTGGAAGACTTTTATGTGACCAATTCCAATTTTTACACAATAACAATCATAAAATACCAATAGGCCTATATATATGAATATATATATATATATATATATATATATATATATATATATATATATATATATATATATATATATATATATATACCGATAGGCCTACTTGGTGAAATTACCAAAAATATACTGAAGATGTTGATTCTTTGCTACAAACTCATTCGCAATATCGATCAAGTCAAGGCTATCGGTTTTTTCTCAATGACAATGAAGTATCATGCAGTGATTCAATATTACTCAATGAATAATAACATGAAGCATCAGACCTTGTGAGAAGAGAATAGAGTAAATTTGATTCTTTCATTTGTTTACTTCGTGAATCTAGATAAATGAAAACATTAGGTAAATCAAATCATTCTACAAGTTTCAACTTGCTTTCCAATATGGCTGTTGTGTTGTACAACATATATTAAAATAACTGAATTTAGTTGAATATATATATATATATATATATATATATATATATATATATATATATATATATATTTATATATATATATATATATATATATATATATATAGAATAATTGTAAGTAAGCAAAATTAAGAACAAGCATATTTCTTATATAAACATACATATTTGAAAGTCATGCCTGAGACCAGAAAATATAATGAAAAGTGTATGAATAATGTATAATTAATACTTCATAAGCTCTGAAATTATATAAAAGTATACATATTTAAAAAGGATTATGAAGAAATTATATATATATAATATATATATATATATATATATATATATATATATATATATATATATGTATATATATATATATATATATATATATATATATATATATATATATATATACATTCATGCATATGTTTATATGTGCGGTATTCATCAACTACATGTGTTCGCGTGTGTCATGTTTTCAATTTATCAGTGCGTATCAATGATGTAGTTTGTTACTATAATAGTGTTTGGTAATGAAGGATAGATTAACATAATGTTTGCACGGTATGCACTGGGGGTCAAACATTATAAGTGGCTTGATTCCCAATATGGGGGCTGCTCTCTGTAAAACTAAGCGAGTGACGAGTGACGGGACTGTGAAACTATGATGCTGGGTACTAACATGATACTTACATGGCGGGGGTGGGGTGGGAGGGTGAGACTGTACAAGGGCTGTTGCCAGAGATGAAATGAATTTACAAAATGTAAATCTGAATGTTTAAAAGCATATTTTCAGCAAAAAAGTGAGGGGGCTATAGCCCCCCCCCCCAGCACCCCCTGCTCCTACACCCCTGCTGTTATTATTAATATGATCATTATTAATGTCATTATAAGCCAAACTCCAACTACAGTTAGTAAAGTAGATTACTAGAAGCCCGAGATCTACAATAGGGAATAAAAAAAAATTAGGAAAGATGTATTGCAAATATATATATATATATATATATATATACATATATATATATATATATATATATATATATATATATATAAATATATATATATATATATACATATATATATATATATATATATGTATATATATATATATATATATATATATATATATATATATACATATATAATTTCCGAGTGGGGGTAACCTTAACGAGGTAGAAAGGTTTGGGTATCGCAATTATCAGCAAAGCTGTACTAGTCAGGGGCAACCATACTAGGTTGGTATGCTGTGAGCAACCAAACAAAAATCTTCCACTATTGCTAATCCGAAGAGGTCGGCGTAGCCGATTGGAAAATGGCCAAACCCCAGACATGAATAAGGACATGTCTGAAGCCTTTGTCTAGTCAGGGCCACCTATACTAGGTTGGTTTGCTGTGAGAGATCAGTGTCACTCACTGTCCAAAGGAAAAGGCAACCCTTTGGCTGATGTGTTTGACAGTAAGTAGAGTAATGAGAAACTCGATCTTCCTCATTCCTGTATTCCTAAACTAACTTGTTTAGCTTTTCTATCTCGTGAAATTAAAGCTCTCTAGATAAACTCAAACGGTATTTTTCCTTTGATTTTTATAAAAAAAAAATTGCAGATTTCTTAGTTCCAAAGTTATTTTGCGCAAGTTACCATGAAGAGGTTCTTTTAGCACTTGTTGAGGAATTGGTAATGTTACACAATTATATAAATGAGCTCGTGGTAGCTCAAGTCCTGTTGATTACCGCCCAATTTTCATAACTCCCATATTACCTAAAGTTTTTTAACATCATTTGGCAAAACGTCAAAATACGTTTGCAGAGGATAATCATCTGTTTCTTAGAGTGCAATTTGACTTTCGTAAAGGCCTTGGAGCATGTGATACCCTTCTCAAAATCTTCAATGCTGTACATAAATCCCTTGATTGTGGTCAGGAAGTTTATATGACTAGCCTTGATTTTAGCATGGCCTTTAACCATGTTAATCATGAGGTCCTTGATTTCAAACTCAAAAATTGGGAGTGGGTTGGTCTTTTCTTAGAATTATTATTGAAGTTTTAAGTAATAGATTGAAAAGAGTTGTTGTTGATAGTGTGACGGGCCGAGAGAGGAGTTGTGAACTCAAAGGCAGGATGCAATCAACTGAACTTTATTAAGGAACACTCTTCTTTATATACAAAACCTCAAGGCAACAGGACATGACCTGTTCGAAAGACAGACAATGTTACAGAGCAAAACGGAGACATGATCATTCAGGTTCTTTTTAGTGCGAGGGAAGAGCGCAGATACAAGCATAATATATACAAAATAATTATGTACAATTGTGTGCCACACGGTTGGTACATGGCTTCCCCCCCCCCCCTAAAAATGACATACTGTACATGTTAAATAGGGCGCCCTGATCTAGAGAGGCGAACTGTAGGCGGGTCATCTGGCAGAAGATAAGCAGGTTTTAGACGATCAATGGAGACCCAGTCTTCTTTGCCCCGAATGTTTAGTAGAAATGCTTTCGGACTGCGTCGGATCACAAGGAAAGGGCCCGTGTAAGGGGGCGTTAGTGGTGGCTTGCTAGTGTCGTTGCGCAGGAAGACGTGCGTTGCAGAGTGCAAGTCCGTTGGTATGTGATGCTTTGCTGGGGGCTTGTAAGTCTGGCGGCACGGAGTAAATTTTCCCACGATGTGATGTATGCGCTGGAGATCGTCGGAGGAGGTTGTAGAAGGAAAAAATTCGGCAGGGACGACCAACGGGTCGCCATACACCATTTCAGCTGCCGAGACGTCGAGGGCGTCTTTAGGAGTGGTCCTTAGTCCCAGGAGGACCCAGGGAAGTTGAGTAAACCAGTTGCAATCCTTGCAGCGGGACATCAAAGCTGCTTTGAGGGTGCGATGTAAACGTTCAACCATTCCATTGGCAGCGGGGTTGTAGGCTGTTGTCTGATGTAGGGTGATGCCCAGGAGATTCGCTAATGACGTCCACAATTGAGAGGTGAAAGTGGTTCCCCTGTCAGAAGTAATATGCTCAGGGATACCGAATCTTGAAATCCATCCAGAGAGTAAGGCAGATGTACATGAGGCGGACGTTGCAGTTTCCATGGGAATGGCTTCAGGCCAACGAGTGGAGCGATCGATGACGGTAAACAGGTAACGATGTCCTTGTGATGTGGGTAGGGGGCCTACAACGTCGACGTGAATGTGTGCGAAACGACGCTGAGGTTGAGGAAAGGTGCCCACTCCTGAATCCGTGTGTCGATGTACTTTGGAAGTTTGGCAAGAAGTACAGGCACGGACCCAATCCTTAGCATCCTTAGAAATCCCGTGCCAAATGAACTTTGCCTTCAGCAGCTGTGCAGTAGAACGGCACGAGGGATGTGAAAGGCCGTGGATGAAATCAAACACCTGTCGGCGCATGGGAGCAGGAATCCAAGGTCGCGGTCTACCAGTACTGACGTCACAGAGGAGGGTGGTGTTGGAGTCTTCGAGGGGAAAATCCTCCCAACGGAGGGACGTGCAGGATGTCCTACAAGCTTGATACTCTGGATCCTGTCGTTGGGCTTCAGCCAGGGCGTTGTAATCCAATCCCAGTTGAACGGCAGCCAACGTGTTTCTTGACAGGGCATTGGCAACGGGATTCATTTTCCCAGGGACGTATTGGAGGGTGCAATTGTATTCAGCCACAGCGGAGAGATGTCGGCGTTGACGGGCGGACCAGGCGTCAGACTGTCGAGTGAAGGCGTGCACCAGAGGCATGTGGTCTGTGCGAATGACGAAGGGCGTACCTTCTAAGAAATGGCGAAAGTGACGGACAGCCAAGTGCACCGCCAGCAATTCTCGATCGAAGGTAGAATAACCTGATTCTGTCTTGGACAGTTTTCTGCTGAAGAAGGCCAATGGGCGGGGCGAGCCTTTGACCACCTGCTCGAGTACTGCACCAATAGCGAAGTCGCTGGCATCAGTGGAGAGAAGGAGAGGGGCGTGTGGGATAGGAAAAGTGAGAGCCGCAGCAGTTGATAGGGCCTTCTTTGCATTGCAGAAGGCTGCTTCTTGAAGGGGACCCCACTTCAGGTCCTTTGGCTTGCCCTTGAGGGAGGCGTAGAGGGGAGCAAGAGTGGCGGCAATGGCTGGCAGAAAACGGTGATAATAGTTGATCATGCCCAAGAATTCCTGCAGAGCTTTGACGGTCGAGGGCGTGGGGAAGTTCTAAACGGCTGCTACCTTCTCAGGGAGGGGATGGACTCCTTCAGGAGTGATACGGTGCCCTAAGAACGACACTTCGTTGGCGCCAAAGGTACACTTGTCGTACCGGACTACAAGGCCGTTTTGTTGCAGGCGGTCGAGCACGATGCGCAGGTGACGGAGGTGTTCCTCTTTTGAGGAGGAGAACACAAGTATGTCGTCCACATAACATACACAGAAAGGGAGGTCCCCTAAGATGCCATCCATGAGATGTTGAAACGTTGCCCCAGCATTACGAAGGCCAAAACAGGAGTAATTGAAGGTGTATGTACCAAACGGAGTGGTGATGGCGGTCTTGGGGATGTCTTCTGGGTTCATAGGCACCTGATAATACCCCTTCAGGAGGTCGAGTGTAGAGAAAACCTTCGCTTTGTGCAGGTAGGAGGTCACATCGGCAATGTTTGGGAGGGGGTAGTCATCAGGTTCTGTTTTCATGTTCAGGCGCCTGTAATCCCCGCACGGACGGAGGGAGCCGTCTTTCTTCAGAACGATGTGTAAGGGTGAAGATGTGTAAGGGTGACGACCATGGGCTGGAGGCCTTTTGGCAAAGGCCCATTTTCTCCATTTCGGCGAAGGTCTGTTTGGCGGCTGCCAATCGTTCCGGTGCCAGACGTCTGAATTTTGCGAAGACTGGGGGGTCCTGTCGTCTTGATATGGTGATAAATACCGTGCTTGGCAGGAACCGTGGGCGTTTGGCGAAGTTCTGGACGGAAAACTTCCGGGTACGACGTGAGGAGGTGGGCGTAGGCATCCGTGGGTGCGCTGATGTGGAGAGCGAGGTTAGAGGGGGCGGGTTGAAGAGGTGTCGACAAGTACGAGTCTGAGTTGACCAATCGTCGGTGGGCGACATCGACCAGAAGGTGGAAATGAGAGAGGAAATCTGCACCGAGGATTGGCATTGTGACGTCAGCAACGAGAAACTTCCAATTGAATTTACCATTTCCGTACGATAATGTGAGGTTCTCGTAACCGTAGGTGGGTATCGCAGATCCGTTGGCAGCTACTAAGCGGACATCGGCAGATGTAGACAGACTACGTCGTGCCTTGAAGAGTTTCCTTGGCAAAAGAGAACGACAAGCACCCGTGTCTACCAAAAATCGCACGCCCGTTCCTGCATCCTGTAAAAAGAAAAGATTAGAAACATGGGAGGCCACCGCCACAAGCGATGGCCTACTTACACGTTTTTTGGCCACTGACAATCCTTGGCACATTTCTTCGCGGTTGCCCCGAATCTGAAGTGGTAGTAGCAAAACTGTGGCGGATGGGAGGTAGTAAGTGGCTGTAGAAGTCGTTCGTTGGGGCGCGAGCGATTGGTGGGTGGTGGGCGGCTTTGTCGCCGCTTCGGCACGTCACGGGGAAGGCGTGTATGTCCTACAGCATTCATGTCAGCTTCGGTTGACGTTGAATAGGCATCCTCGTCGTCAGGGGTGGATAGCTTTGATGGAGGTCTTGAAGTGGCTGTCCATAAGGGCGTCAGCTTTGGTCATCAAGTCCTTTATGGGTAAACTATCGACATTGGGTATGGCACCACGTACAGGTTCGGGTAAACGGCGTATCCAAAGGGCACGAAGTAGGTTCACCTCACGAGGAGAGCCGTCTGCGGCAGGTTGAAGGCGAGCGATACTGGTCATTTCCCTGAGGGCAAGCGAAGCCCTTTGGTCCCCCAACGGTTGTTGCGAGAGCTGAAAAAGCTTTGCTGTACGGGCGGCTGGTGACGGCGAGTACTGCTGCAGAAGGTATGTTTTGAGGGCTTCATACGCTATTGGGGTGTCTCCTTGTTCACAAAGCCAGTCGGATATTTCTGGGAAGGTGTCCTCGGGTATCGCCGCGAGAACATAATCCGCTTTGGTGGTTGAGCGAGTCATGCCCCTGATACGAAACTGGACTTCTGAGCGCTGAAACCAAGCAAACGCTTCTCCGGTGGCGAACAGTGAAAGTTTCAATGGGGCGGCGCCAACTGCTGGAGTAGAGTCTGTCTCCGTCATAGTACCAACGATGGAGGGGCGAGGGAGGTGGGGGTGGAAGGCAGTGGGAGCGAGTCGACTTCCGGGGTCACCAATGTGACGGGCCGAGAGAGGAGTTGTGAACTCAAAGGCAGGATGCAATCAACTGAACTTTATTAAGGAACACTCTTCTTTATATACAAAACCTCAAGGCAACAGGACATGACCTGTTCGAGAGACAGACAATGTTACAGAGCAAAACAGAGACATGATCATTCAGGTTCTTTTTAGTGCGAGGGAAGAGCGCAGATACAAGCATAATATATACAAAATAATTATGTACAATTGTGTGCCACACGGTTGGTACAATAGACACCATAGTGATTATAGGAATGTGGTGTTCCTCAGTGTAGTGTTCTTGGTCCATTACTTTTCATACAATATCATATGACATGTGGTTTGGCCTAGAAAACAAGAGCGCTGGATATACGGATGATGCTACTCTTTTTGCATAAATTCCATCTTCTGAATGTAGATCTAGCTAAAATTAATAATGGTGCAAGTTATGGGACAGTAAGTTGAATCCTAACAAAACTCAAAATATGATTGTAAGTAGATCAAGAACAGTCAGGCCCCTAATTATCTGGATCTCACCACTGATAATGTTTCTTTAACTCTGTATGACTCTTAAAATCTTAGGTGTGATTCTCGACAACAAATTTACTTTTGAGAAACACATTAGGGCTGTGTCTTCTTCAATTGCAAAAAATTGGCTTATTGAGAAAGTTTTGTAAGACTTTTAATGATCAATCTATTCTGAAGAAGTATTTTAATTTTCTTCATTCTAACTTGTTTCGAGTATTGTTCTGTCTGGTCTTCAGCTGCTGATTCTTATATCTTAATTCATTAAACAGGAACTTACGGTCTATTAAATTTCTTATTCCTAATCCGAAGAAAAAAAAATGACAGCACGGTGTGTTCAAATTATCAAGGGATCTACCTACTGTCAGTAGGTTATAAGATTTTAGCCAAAATCCTATACAAAAGACTATATATTATTATTATTATTATTATTATTATTATTATTATTATTATTATAATTATTATTATTATTATTACTAGCCAAGCTACAACCCTAGTTGGAAAAGCAAGATGCTATAAGTCAAGGGCTCCAATAGGGAAAAATAGCCCAGTGAGGAAAGGAAATAAATAAATGATGAGAAAAAATTCACAATATATCATTCTAAAAACAGTAACAGCGTCAAAACAGATATGTCCTATATAAACTATTAACAACGTCAAAAACAGATATGCCATATATAAACTATAAAAAGACTCACGTCAGCCTGGTCAACATAAAAACATTTGCTCCAACTTTGAACTTTTGAAGTTCTACAGATTCAACTACCCGATTAGGAAGATCATTCCACAACTTGGTAACAGCTGGAATAAAACTTCTAGAATACTGTGTAGTATTGAGTCTCATGATGGAGAAGGCCTGGCAATTAGAATTAACTGCCTGCCTAGTATTACGAACAGGATAGAATTGTCCAGGGAGATCTGAATGTAAAGGATGGTCAGAGTTATGAAAAATCTTATGCAACATGCATAATGAACTAATTGAACGACGGTGCCAAAGATTAATATCAAGATCAGGAATAAGAAATTTAATAGACCGTAAGTTTCTGTCCAACAAATTAAGATGAGAATCAGCAGCTGAACACCAGACAGGAGAAAAATACTCAAAACAAGGTAGAATGAAAGAATTAAAACAATTCTTCAGAATAGATTGATCACTGAAAATCTTGTAAGACTTTCTCAATAAGCCAATTTTTTGTACAATTGAAGAAGACACAGACCTAATGTGTTTCTCAAAAGTAAATTTGCTGTCGATAATCACACCTAAAATTTTAAAAGAGTCATACAAATTTAAAGAAACATTATCAATACTGAGATCCGGATGTTGAGGAACCACCGTCCTTGACCTACTTACAATCATACTTTGAGTTTTGTTAGGATTCAACTTCATACCCCATAATTTGTACCATACACTAATTTTAGCTAAATCTTTATCAAGGGATTCACCAACCCCAGATCTACATTCAGGGGGTGGAATTAATGCAAAGAGAGTAGCATCATCAGCATATGCAACAAGCTTGTTTTCTAGGCCAAACCACATGTCATGTGTATATAGTATGAAGAGTAATGGGCCAAGAACACTACCCTGTGGAACACCGGATATCACATTCCTATACTCACTATGGTGCCCATCAACAACAACTCTTTGAGATCTATTACTTAAAAAATCAATAATAATGCTAAGAAACGACCCACACACTCCCAACTGTTTGAGTTTGAAAACAAGGACCTCATGATTAACACTGTCAAAGGCAGCACTAAAATAAAGGCCAATCATACGAACTTCTTGACTACAATCAAGGGATTTCTGTACAGCATTGGAGATTGTAAGAAGTGCATCACATGCTCCAAGGCCTTTACGAAAACCAAATTGCAAACTAGGGAATAGATGATTACCTTCAGCAAACCTATTAAGACGTTTTACCAGAAGACGTTCAAAAACTTTAGATAATATGGGAGTTATGGAAATTGAGCGGTAATCAGCGGGACTTGAGCTACCACAAACACATTTACATAGAGGAGTAACATTACTAATTCTCCAACAAGTGCTAAAAGCTCCTCTTCTTGCTAACTTGCGCAAAATAACAGATAACTTTGGAGCTAAGAAATCTGCTGTCTTTATAAAAAACAAAGGAAAAATACCATTTGGGTCTACACCTCCATAAGCATCAAGGTCCATCAACAGAGCTTTAATCTCACGAGATCAAAAAGATAAACTAGTTAGTTTAGCATTAGGAAAACAGGAATGAGGAAGTCTTCTCCAAATAAACACATCTACAATCATTATTGAACCATGGTTTGTCCTTCACTCGGTACCTTAGCACACGAGAAGGGATACGCCTATCAATTATGTTGACTAGATTCTCATTCAAAGGGACAACAGGATCTACACTACTATATAATTGTGACCAATTCAAGCACAAAAGATCATGCAAAATCCCATTCCAGTCTGCTTGGGATTTCATATAAATTTTACAAGAGTATGATATATCAGGGACAGGCTACTCAGTCTTCACTACTAATGAAATCAAGGCATGATCAGATGTCCCGACTGGAGAACCAACCTTACTAGTTATAACGCCAGGGGAGTCAGTGTATATGAGGTCCAAGCAATTACCAGACCTGTGAGTAGCTTCATTTATGATTTGCTCACAGCCTGATTCAGAGGCAAAGTCTAAAGCTCTTAATTTAAGCCATGGCGATCGGTAGGAGAGATAGAACTTAACCACTCCCTATGGTGAGCATCAAAATTACCAACAAAGACAAAAGAGAACTTGGTGATTACCAAGCAGATTTTAGGGAAGGGAGATTCACAGTTAATCCACAGTATTTTAGAGAAATACTGTGAGTACAGTAAAGATAGCTGGCACATATTTATTGATTTTAAACAGGCTTATGATAGCATTCACCGAGATGCCTAATGGAAAATCCTCCAGTATTTTGAAATACCAGCAAAACTGATTAGGCTGAAACAAATGTGTTATAGTAAAGTGAGATGCAGAATAAGAGTCGAGTTGAAGGCGAAATAACAGAGGTCTTCCCAGTGTCAGGTAGACTTAAACAAGGCTGTCCCTTGTCAACTTTATTGTTTAATTTGGCCCTTGAGTAGATAGTGAGGCAGAGACCAACGACAACATCAATAAACCTAGGAGAAGTCAATTGTGATCGTGGCTTATGCTGATGATGTTGACTTATACAGAGAGGATTTTCGAGAACTGCAGCATATGTTTGGAGCTTTTAGAGAGGCCAGCTTGGGAATTGATTTGAAAATCAGCAAAGAAAATAAACCAAAATTCTAAAAGGTTTCAAAACATGGAAGAGAAGTTGGTACATAGCATGTGCGGGATTAAACTCGAAGGGCGTAGATAAATTTATGTATCTGGGATCAACAGCCAACTCAGAAAACAGAGTTGAAGACGAAATAAAGATAAGAATAGCCACAGAAGCCAGGTGCATCTGGTCACTGAAAGAAATAGTCAAGTCCGGAAACCTGAGTAGGAAAACTAGATTAATAACCTATACAACAATAGTCAGGCCTACCTTGATTTACGGATGTGAGACATGGAGGTTAACTAAGGAATTGGAGAGAAAACTTTTAGTATTTGAGAATGGAGTGTTGAGGAATATGGGGACCAATATATAACAACAATGAGGAGATTTGGCGAAGACAAAACCATAAATTGAGGCAGTTGTCAGAGCTGCCCTTAATAACCAACATCACAAGAACATAAAGGCTGCAGTGTGCTGGACATGTAGCCAGAATGGAGGACAGCAGGATTGCCAGGGGAGTGATGCTTGGTAGACTAGAAAGAAGACGACCTTGGGGAGACCACGTATGCGATGGGAAGATTATGTTAAAAGAAATGGGAACACCTAATACTTGGAGCACCTGTCTGCTGGCATGATATCGCACTGCAATGGGAAGAGTGGAGGCAAGGCGGCTAAGGACCACGTGGGCCCGGAACCAGTGGAGTGAGTGAGTGATCAAGATATGAATCTCTGGCACCGTCGTTCAATTAGTTTGTTATGCATGTTGCATAAGATTTTTCATAATTCTAACCATCCTTTACATTCAGATCTTCCTGGACATTACCATCCTGTTCCTAATACTAGGTCTGCAGTTAATTCTAATATTCAGACCTTCTCCAATACGATGCCCAGTACTACACAGTATTCCAGAAGTTATATTCCAGCTGTTGGCCAAGTTGTGGAATGATCTTCCTAATCGGGTAGTTGGATTGGTTAAACTTCAAAAATTCAAACTTGCAGCAAACGTTTTAATGTTGAACAGGCTAGCATAAGTCTCATTTTATAGTTTATATATGAAAGATCTATTTTGATATTGTTACTGTTTTTAAAATATCATTTTAATTGTTCATTATTTCTCATATAGTTTTTTATTTCCTTTCCTTACTTGGCTACTTTTCCCTGTTGCAGCCCTTGTGCTTATAGAATTCTTCTCTTCCAACTAGGGCTGTAGCTTAGAAATTAGTAATAATAATAATAATAATAATAATAATAATAATAATAATAATAATAATAATAATAATAGGGCCTTACATCTCGGAAGAACATTACATAGGGCTGAAGAATTACCTATGTGTTGTAAGATAATCTGGTTCAAATTAAATAATACGGCAACTAGTACAAATGAAATCGAGTGAAAAGTATATTTACCGATAACAAAATTGTACAGCGAAAACTTAGGATTAAGAAATGTATTTATCCAGTAAATCGTCTTATTGTAGAATACACAGCTTATGAATTTAAGAATCATATCGCCTGGGACGCTGATGAGGCCACCTGGAGCCCATGTGAGTCTCTTCACCATGGACCAAACCTTTCTAGAAAGGACTGGGTTAATCTTAATCGAACAAGAGGTAGAGTTGGAAGGACTGAGTGCCAATGTGGGCATCCCATCCAGACAATGGACCACATACTTCGTTGGTGTGAACAGGGACCAGTCAGTACAGATTTGAACCTCTACGAATGTAATCAGGCCATTGTGCAGAGGATATAATGTTGGCGCGATAAGATATGATGACGATGATGATCGGAAGATTATAATACTAGCCCTATTTAACGAGACTGACTTTGAATTTTCGTTGGGTAAGTTTTTAATGGCAAACGAACTATCCATCTAGTGATCTAGTCAGTATAACAAAAAGGTGTTCGTTGTTGGATGGGAAAGGTTTGATATCCTTGTGCATGCTTTCATAGCGAACTGTAATCCTGAACAGTGCTGCTAGATCTACGAGTTATTCTACTATAAATCTACAGATGTGATAGCTTGGTTCATATTTTTTTTCCAAAATAAGTGAACTCCAAAGATTTTTGCCAATTTCACATTAAATTTCCATTTTTAAGAAAGCCATATGAAAAACCAGTACCTGCAAGCAATAATTTTTCTCATCTTTCCCCCCCCCCCCCACAAAAAAAATCTTATGGCTCGATTTTTTGCATTTCTCCATTAATAAAAGTAATCTTAAAGTTTGCTTTCTTGGTTATACCAAGTGCATAAGGGTACTAATGGTACATAATTGAGAGAATTGCCACTATAATATGTTTTCTTTTTATTTTCAAAACAATACTTTAACTCCAAATACTGATGGCTATCTGGGTCGTTTAGAACAAATAGCAATACTAATTAAAAGGGTAATACCAGGCTTCCAGTTAATGAAATTCTCAAGAAAATAAAAGTCCCTTCCACGGAGTTTGCAAAGCTATTTATAGAATTGAACTTTTATTGGGTAATGTTCAATATGTGTTTTTAAGTTAAAGTATCAAAGAAATTGGTGAGCTTAAGCAATAACTAACAGCTACTTGGCCAATAAATGTAAGAAATGCGCGATGAAAAAGTATTGATGCCTTAGAATTATAAATGACTATTATCAAGAGACAAGTTTATGAAAAAAACATCCCTTTATTCTATACCAGATCTAATAGATTTCCTTTTAAGAAGAAAGTCTGGGTCTGGTTATGTAAAAGGGTTTTTTTTTTTCTTGTAAATCTGATAACGTCTGTATAAGAAATCCAGCCAAGTGTTTCAGTATTGAAGGATGAACTGAAATTATTTAAAACTCTTCCCTTTCACTGGTACGTGAGATAAAGCCTTTTGGTATAGAGAAGAATAAGAATGTTTCATACATGATTTATTGTCTATAAAATTAGCAGTTTGACATCATAAAATTGTTTGCTATTCTTATGATGCTTTATATTTCATTTCAGATGATCGTGATCACTGTCCTACACTTGAGTAATTAGAACCCTTGCTAGATAATTAAGAATCTGTTAGAATATTAAGTTTGATTAGTTTTAAGTATTTTGATTGTGGATGCTTTTGGTATTAATTATTTTAGTTTGTAAGGAAATATAGTTTTAAGGTTATGTTTAGTTTTTTTTACCTTTTGTTAAAGTCTGGTATAGATGACGTAAGGGGAAAGTCTGTTTTGTTGAGACAATTGTCTGTAGGTGTGATTCAGGGTGTGGGGCTTGTTTTTTAAACATCCCGCCACAATGTCTGATCCTGAAGCCCAACTGGACCTTCTAGGTAACAAAAGTCAGACTACGACACTTGAAGCAGTCAAAAGCCAAAAAAATCAGAAAAGCATTCCACTTCAAAACTACTAGATTCTCGAGTTTTACAAGTAACTCATACAAAAAGTCTAAAAAAAAATCCTTGTTTGTATTGGGAAAAAGGAATCGAGACAAACACTCAAAAGCTTGTATCCAAAGGACAGACTGTCCCACGTATGGCCATATGCACACACTATAACCGTGAGCATCACTGTGAAAGCATTTGCAGGAGGAAAGACAAGCCAAAATTGAAACTGGTCTCAAAATGTCAGTTGTTGCAAATGAGTAGTATTCAACATTTTATTCAGTATATCCAGTAACTCGCAACAAAGGGGCAGGACATTAGCCTTGAATTGTCATCTCCATAATAACCTGTCATATAGATTGATCGAAAGGACATCCAATACCACAGCCGTTTATCAACTTCTCAGTAAGAGTTCTTCCTGGGGATTTCTGATTTTTTATCAAAATCTTGCAACAGAGACTAAAACAATTGCCATCCCTGGTATGTCAAACACAGTTGTCAGAGCTACCTTGTGGTCATTATAGTCATCCAGCGACTCAACTTTCACAGACGTGACCTCATACCTGCGAAAATGCAAATGCAGGCTGCCAACAATAAGGGAATTACTATCCCTACAGCAGTGATACTACACATTGCTAGAAAGAATGACTAAGGAAGACGTGTTAAAACAAGAAAAATTATTTATGTCACTGATAATCCCCATAAGTTATTCATCACCAAAGAAGCTTGTATCCTTCTAGGAATAATCTCTGACAGCTTTCTAACTGTGAGCAAACTAAAAATCACACAAAATCACAAAATATCACAGACTCTTGAAATCAATCATCTTAGCACACACAGCATTGATTCCACATATGATTGTCCAAAACATTAGCTACCATTACTAGTGCCCAAGGAGCTGCCATACCAACCACTGAAGTTAACATTACCAAATTAAAAGGCCCCTTAACTGACTACGACACATTAAGTACATTTAATGTTTGTGACCACCAACAATTGTTACAAATAGAAGACTCACCGATGCAACTAATGGTTGATCCCAAAGCAGACACAGCTTCTCATAACACCAGTGTCAATTCCTTTACACTTGTCATCATCATCATCATCATCATCATCATCATCATTCCTCCTACGCCTATTGACGCAAAGCCTAAGTCAGATTTCGCCATTCATCTCTATCATCCTCTCCCACTTCACGCTTCATAGTTCTCAGCCATGTAGGCCTGAGGCTTCCAACTCTTCTAGTGCCTTGTGGAGCCCAGTTAAACATTTGGTGAACTAATCTCTCTTGGGGAGTGCGAAGACCATGTCCAAACCATCTCCATCTACCCCTCACAAGGATTTCATCTACATATGGCACTCAAGTAATCTCTCTTATACTTTCATTTTTAATCCTATCCTGCCATTCAACACTGAATATTCTTTTGAGGGATTTGTTCTCAAATCTGTTGAATCTGTTGGAGATTGTTACATTGTCATACCATGACTCATGTCCATACAATAATACAAATCTCACTAAACTGATATAAAGTCTGATTTTCATATGTAATTTCAGGCAATTTAATTTCAAAATTTTACTTAACTTAACCTAGCCATTTTCTGTTTTGCTCTTTTTAATATTCCACTAAACTCCAATTCTGATTACCTTGTATTGCAGATCATACAATAGTTCCTAAATACCTAAATGATTCTATCTCATTAATCCTTTCTCATTCATTTGCATATTCTGACCTCATCATCTCTGCCTTTCTTCTATTTATCTTGAACTCAACCTTGTGTGATATTTCAAGCATTCTGATAAGCAAGCATTGCAAATCCTGTGGTATTCTGCTAAAGGACAGCATCATCAGCTTACTCTATGTCCCCTAGCTTCCTATTACCAATCCAGTCCAATCCTTCTCCACCATCTCCAACTGTTCTACACATTACAAAATCCATGAGGAGGATAAACAACATAGGCGACAACACATTCCCTCAAAGTACTCCACTGTTCAGTGGAAATTCATTGGATATTTAGTTGGTTATCATCTAAGAAATATTGCTTTTATAAAATAGTATCTGGATGAATGTTCCATAAAGAAACTTGTGACTACCAGAATTGACTATTGCAACTCCATCAACTATACTAATTGACCTACATTGGCTGTCGATTAAAGCGAGAATTAAACTTAAAATATGTACAATAACCCACCAAGTTATCAGAACCGATCGTCCAAAATATCTAAGAGAATTGCTATACACTGTGCAACCAACAAATCGTCCTGGAACAAGAATAGTTACAGATGGTTTCAAACTAATAGAACCTAGATACATATCTACTGTAGGCTCTAGAGCAGTGATTCTTAACCTTGATGGAGGTACTGAACCCCGCAAGTGTCATATATACATTCATCGAACCTTTCATAGTCGGATATATATATATATATATAAATATATATATATATATATATATATATATATATACACATATATATATATATACACACATATATATATATATATATACATATATATATATATATATATATATATACATACATACAATATAGGTAAATGAAATAAAGGGGATAGGAAAAAGAAAATTACACCTAAATATATCATATATATCAGCATATATTTCAAATTCAAAACATAGGTATATATTGTATCGGTGCACAATATGAACCATGCATCATTTGCACACAGAACCACTATGTTCAAAGAACAAAATCAAGAAAATATGAACTCCACACAAAAGCATAAATATAATGAATACTTATTGCTGTTGTCTTTCAGAGACAATTTCAGAAATTCGCGACTTAACTTGGCAAGTGCCACTCTCATATCATTTGTGTTTATATAACTTCCGCCGAACCCCTGAGACTGCCTCACCGAACCCCTGGGGTTCGATCGAACACAGGTTAAGAACCACTGCTCTAGAGCCTTTAAATCTGCAGATCCGAGACTACAATAGCTAGGCTCCCGCGAGATATTTGAATAATTGAAAATATTAAGGCTTTCAAGAGGAAACTAAAGACTTTCTTATTCTGTGAGTGTTCTGCAGTGATGATCAAACAGTAAGCGAACAATAGGCATTGTGAAATGTTAAATACTCCCGAATAAACATCATAAAACGACCTTGGAGGTCCTGTAGAGAGTAGGCTTCCCCTGCTGTACGGGACCAGATAAGCACCCATTAAAGTAAAGTAAAAGTTTTCTTAGTCCTGTATACTTGGGAAAGCCCTGTTCCCTGCAGGACCTACAAGATTTGTTTGCCATTCATATGCTTAAGTATTTAAATCATCATGTGCCGTAATCTTTGCTAATTGTCGTCCACTGTATAAAATTTCAAAGAATAAAAATGTCTGTATCCTCTTCTTGAAATCCTTTACATATCATGACCTTCGGATGTCTAGTGGGAGCTTGTTATACAATCTTAGGGCTGCATATTGGAAAGTACTGTAGAACGTCATTAGTTTCTTTGGTTGCTTCAACTTCACCATCCTTGTTAGTTAAGGAGCCTATAGGTCTATCTGCTGAGTCACCAGCAGCCACTGCCTGGGAAGATCTAAATGGAAAGGATGGTCAGAATTATAAAAAATCTTATGCAACATGCATAACGAACTAATTGAATGACGGTGCCAGAGATTAATATCTAGATCAGGAATAAGAAATGTAATAGACCGTAAGTTCCTGTCAAACAAATTAAGATGAGAATCAGCAGCTGAAGACCAGACAGGAGAACAATACTCGAAACAAGGTAAAATGAGAGAATTAAAACACTTCTTAATAGATTGTTCACCAAAAATCTTGAAAGACTTTCTCAATAAGCCATTTTTTTTCTTTTGCACGATTGAAGAAGACAAAGACCTAATGTGTTTCTCAAACGTACTATAGCCAGTCTCTAGGGTATTGTCCTGATTAATAGGGCAATGTCACTGTCCCTTGCCTCTGTCATTCATGAGTGACCTTTAAACCTGCCGTCGAAGTTCGTCTTAGCGCCAGTACCTAAGAACCATCGGTGAATTTTCTCATGTCGACACTAGTTTCTGGCTACACGATATGTAGCATTCACTTGAATACTTTGGACGTCCGGTTCTAATAACTTGATCGAGCCATTGCTCATGTCTCAAAATCTATTCAAGGTTCAATAGGCAAACAGTTTAGTTCAATCATTGCAATGGTAATCTTTTTTCGAGGATCAGAAACCTTTTATTAACCGTTTATTATGTTTGTAACTCTTTAAGTTGCACTTTGGGTATGTTGTAATAGTTACAGTTACCAGTCCTGGTAATAATAAACCGTGAAGAAGAAGAGTAGTGAAGAAAATTCTTCACACATATGGTCTTCCAAAATGGGAAAACAATCTCACAGTTATGGTCACCACCTACTTAAAAGATTCTTTATTGTAATTTTTTTCTTTTTAAATTAAGCATTGTTAAATTTATTTTGCAAATTGAGCAGTTTGCGCTTATTGTGTTTTAAAAGTGACATTCTTGATCAAAGAAGAATTGCTATGAAGAAGGCTATGGAAGTCTATGAATGATATGAAGTTCTCTGGCATCCTGACATCAAAGGTCATTGACACCGATATCGTTTTTTATAAATAAAGATTAAAAGAATATTCAATTGAAACCAGAAAAGCAAATATGTTATAAAAGTTGAATAACATTAAGAAGGCTTGCTTTTGATATAAATTTAAAAATGCCACTGGCATTGTACGACACATCATGTCCAAGGATCTTGGCAAGGATGAACCTGCAAACCTCACCCCGAGCCTCAAACAGATATCTATTTATTTCTGTGCTATAAGTGGGGCATTCGGTCAACAAATGCCTCAATGTCAAGGATATCAAACAGTCGTCACAATATGGTTAGTGTTGGCCAGCCAGCAGAAACTCGTGTGTCATCCCAGTGTGACAAATGCGGAGACGCCAAAGAGAAGTCTCCCATTTTCGGGGCATCCCATTATACCTCCAAGGGGATATAACAATCGCAATTTCTCTCAGTTTATTTTCGGTTAACCTATCCCAATGCTGTTGCCAGTTGTTATAAATAGAATTCTTAATTGACGGTAAAAAAAAAAAAATCATTACAGAGAATAGGATACCTTCTTGGTAGTCACTCGGCTGCAGCACTCTTTGCCAGTAAATCTGCTCCTTCAATTCCATGGCACACCTACGTGTGCCGGAACCCAGCAAAATCGAACTGTTATGCCTTTTAGGCCAATAATTGAAAGCCACTCTAAAATCTTTAAAACTAAGGGTTACTAAAGTTAAAACCTTCTAAAGCTTGAAGGACACTTCTTGAATCAGTATAAATGGTAAAATTGCCCTCCTCTTTTAACGCTGTTTTCTCAATAGCGGTTAGTATGCCATACAATTCAGCAATAAATATGGAAGATATTGGAGGAAGTGCACCTCTACCCTACAGTTAAAAGAACTACTACATACTCCAAATCCAATGCCATCAGATTTGCAGTCATCGGTATATATAAAAGTTGATTCCCTATGCTCTTCAACATGTTCCATAAAAAGGGACCTAGTTTCTAATTCAGTCATTTTTTTTTTTCTTTTTAACACCAGTAAAATATTTACAAAATTCTCTGGTAATTTCCACGGAGGGGTTGATGATATCTTAAATGGAAGCACTTTACTTCTAATTATACCAAGACTGATTAATAATTGTTTTACCCGAAAGCCATAAGGTTGAGGAGATTTTGGGTACAACTCAAAGTATGTTGAGTGCCTTACAAGGCTTGCAGTCTGAAAGGCTAAAGAGTTAGGGAGTCTTTGTAACCTAAACCAATACCGAATGATGGAAGACATTGGGTAAAGGTCTAGAGGTAATTCTCCAGCATCAACAATGAGACTTGGGATAGGTGAGGTTCTAAACGCTCCTGCGGAGAATCTAATAACAGCATGATGTATTGAATCTAACATTTTTAATAGGCTTGGGGTGCTGGGAAAAGCCTAACATTTTTTTTTTCGATGATATTGCAGTTTGTTGAATTGCTAAGAATTGAAAGAATATTTTGATCAATCGAATATACCAGAAAATGTTAAATTTTATTTCCCGAAACATTCTCGCTTATTCCATATTTCTTTACAAAGTTGGGCTATTGAAAAATAATTGAATTTTAATGTTTCTATTTTCTTAAGAGTGTAATATGGTATCCAACTATAAGCCTAACATTTTATTTCCTAAATAAAGAGCTGTTTCACGAAACTTTAAATAATTCCAGAAAAACATTCAGCGATCACAGTACTGTTTTTATAATTATATCTTTATTATTATTATTATTATTATTATTAATTGAAACACGTTCAATCATCTTTTAGTCGTGAGTGTGGTGGGGAAAATTCCCGCGTAAATGTCTCATTGACCCAACTTTAGTCAATTCAACTGAATGTGGCACACTGCCTTACAAGTTTATTTAATTTGGAAGTAGGCTAAAGACTGACACTGCCAGACGTATTCGGGAGTTATTTTGGTTTACATAAGGGCAGAAACGTCAACCGTTAATTTCTGTAATGGGACACAAGCAAACTGGAAAAGTGAAATAAAGGAGGAGGAAGTACATGCCAACACATTTTCGTCAATTTTATTATTCAGAGCAAGGACAAACACATTGGGCTTGAATATAAAAAACAGACACCAAGATATAAACTGTGTATTCTGTGATGTAGAAGAAAATGCTAATCACTTCATGTATATTGTCCACAGTATAGTGATATAAGAATAAAAGCAATTGAGCTCCAATAACCATAAGAAGAAGATAGTGCACAAACAGTTGGACAATTCCTTTTTTGTGAAGGAAATATTGAAAATAAGAAAAGTGTACTGCAACAAATGTGGATGAAAAGAGAAAAACTAGTGAAAATAATGAACACACGAAAATAAGAGACACAGAGGTGCCGTTGCAAAGGCGAAGCGTCAACGTGAATCTAATCTGATCCGATTTCAGTACTCTCCGTCTTGGTACAATCTTTCTATCCGAAGATAGTACCTGAACATAAGAAATGTTTATCGACTAGTAAGGCCAGGTAGTTGCAGACGATGCTTTCGGATTTGTTTATCTGGAAGTATTTGTACACGAAAATACATAAAGAATGTTTGTATAGTGTTTCAATGTTCACTTATCTATTGAATATATCACTATTACAGTAGTAGACGTGTGGGTGGATGTATGATAGAGGCCACCTGTATGTATAGTGACGGTTGACGAAGACTATGGCTGTTTAAGGGCATGGCTTGTAGGTTTGGTTAGAGGGGGTGAAATTAGTTAGTATCCCTTTTTTTATGCACGTTTGTGGGGAGCTGACCACTCATATATATAATGGCCCCGACCTGTATCGATAGGCCCCTATTACTGATAATCATAGTAGACCTATCACTGTATCAGTCACAAATGTTGACATGCGACCTGTGGGTTTGAATGACTGCACAGACATTGAAGAAAAAAAATTCTCATTCATACACATTATTATTATTATTATTATTATTATTATTATTATTATTATTATTATTATTTGCTAAGCTACACCCCTAGTTGGAAATGAAGGATGCTAAAAGCCTAGGGGCTCCAATATTGAAAATACCCCAGTGAGGATAGGGAGCAAGGAAAAATAGAATATTTGGAATATTTTGAGAACAGAAACATTAAGATAAATATCGCCTATATAAACAAAACAGGAGTAAGAGATTAAGATAGTGTGCCCGAGTGTACCTTCAATCAAGAGAACTCTACTCCAAGATAGTGGAGGACCATGGTACAGAGGCTATGGCACTACCCAAGAATAGAGAATATTGAAGTAAAATATTGAATAATATTATATCTAACGCATTTCATAATTCAGCGATAGAGGGGTAAAAATGGGTAAATTTCACTTTTTTGACTTTTCTCGACTGAAATACATATCTGGTTGCCAGACATAGAAACAATTTTTGCGTCACATTGAGTTGGTATAGAATTTGAGACCCATACATAGTATAATCAGAATCATGAATAATATTGTATCTAACCCATTTCAGAATTCTGCGATAGAGGGGTAAAAATGGGTAATTTTCACTTTTTTTACTTTTCTCGACTGAAATACATATCTGGTTGCCAGACATAGAAACAATTTTTGCGTCACAATGAGTTGGTATACAATTTGATCCCCATACATAGTATAATCAAAATCATGAATAATATTGTATCTAACCCATTTCAGAAATCTGCGATAGAGGGGTAAAAACGGGTAATTTTCACTTTTTTTACTTTTCTCGACTGAAATACATATCTGGTTGCCAGACATAGAAACAATTTTTGCGTCACATTGAGTTGGTATAGAATTTGATCCCCATACGTAGTATAATCAGAATCATGAATAATATTGTATCTAACCCATTTCAGAATTCTGCGATAGAGGGGTAAAAATGGGTAATTTTCACTTTTTTTACTTTTCTCGACTGAAATACATAGCTGGTTGCCAGACATAGAAACAATTTTTGCGTCACATTGAGTTGGTATAGAATTTGAGCCGCATACATAGTATAATCAGAATCATGAATAATATTGTATCTAACCCATTTCAAAATTCTGCGATAGATGGGTAAAAACGGGTAATTTTCACTTTTTTGACTTTTCTCGACTGAAATACATATCTGGTTGCCAGGCACAGAAACAATTTTTGCGTCACATTGAGTTGGTATAGAATTTGATCCCCATACATAGTATAATCAGAATCATGAATAATATTGTATCTAACCCATTTCAGAAATCTGCGATAGAGGGGTAAAAATGGCCTAAATTTCACTTTTTTGACTTTTCTCGACTGAAATACATAGCTGGTTGCCAGACATAGAAACAATTTTTGCGTCACATTGAGTTGGTATAGAATTTGAGCCGCATTCATAGTATAATCAGAATCATGAATAATATTGTATCTAACCCATTTCAAAATTCTGCGATAGAGGGGTAAAAACGGGTAATTTTCACTTTTTTTACTTTTCTCGACTGAAATACATATCTGGTTGCCAGACATAAAAACAATTTTTGCGTCACATTGAGTTGGTATAGAATTTGAGCCGCATACATAGTATAATCAGAATCATGAATAATATTGTATCTAACCCATTTCAGAAATCTGCGATAGAGGGGTAAAAATGGATAATTTTCACTTTTTTTACTTTACTCGACTGAAATACATATCTGGTTGCCAGACATAGAAACAATTTTTGCGTCACATTGAGTTGGTATAGAATTTGATCCCCATACATAGTATAATTGGAATCATGAATAATATTGTATCTAACCCATTTCAAAATTCTGTGATAGAGGGGTAAAAATGGGTAATTTTCATGTTTTTGACTTTTCTCGACTGAAATACATATCTGGTTGCCAGACATAGAAACAATTTTTGCGTCACATTGACTTGGTATACAATTTGATCCCCATACATAGTATAATCAAAATCATGAATAATATTGTATCTAACCCATTTCAGAATTCTGCGATAGAGGGGTAAAAATGGGTAATTTTCACTTTTTTTACTTTTCTCGACTGAAATACATATCTGGTTGCCAGACATAGAAACAATTTTTGTGTCACATTGAGTTGGTATACAATTTGATCCCCATACATAGTATAATCAGAATCATGAATAATATTGTATCTAACCCATTTCAGAAATCTGCGATAGAGGGGTAAAAATGGCCTAAATTTCACTTTTTTGACTTTTCTCGACTGAAATACATAGCTGGTTGCCAGACATAGAAACAATTTTTGCGTCACATTGAGTTGGTGTAGAATTTGAGCCGCATTCATAGTATAATCAGAATCATGAATAATATTGTATCTAACCCATTTCAGAATTCTGCGATAGAGGGGTAAAAATGGGTAATTTTCATGTTTTTGACTTTTCTCGACTGAAATACATATCTGGTTGCCAGACATAGAAACAATTTTTGCGTCACATTGACTTAGTATACAATTTGATCCCCATACATAGTATAATCAAAATCATGAATAATATTGTATCTAACCCATTTCAGAATTCTGCGATAGAGGGGTGAAAATGGGTAATTTTCACTTTTTTTACTTTTCTCGACTGAAATACATATCTGGTTGCCAGACATAGAAACAATTTTTGTGTCACATTGAGTTGGTATACAATTTGATCCCCATACATAGTATAATCAAAATCATGAATATTATTGTATCTAACCCATTTCAGAATTCTGTGATAGAGGGGTAAAAATGGGTAATTTTCACTTTTTTTACTTTTCTCGACTGAAATACATATCTGGTTGCCAGATATAGAAACAATTTTTGCGTCACATTGAGTTGGTATAGAATTTGATCCCCATACATAGTATAATCAAAATCATGAATAATATTGTATCTAACCCATTTCAGAAATCTGCGATAGAGGGGTAAAAACGGGTAATTTTCACTTTTTTGACTTTTCTCGACTGAAATACATATCTGGTTGCCAGACATAGAAACAATTTTTGCGTCACATTGAGTTGGTATAGAATTTGATCCCCATACATGGTATAATCAGAATCATGAATAATATTGTATCTAACCCATTTCAAAATTCTGTGATAGAGGGGTAAAAATGGGTAATTTTCACTTTTTTGACTTTTCTCGATTGAAATACATATCTGGTTGCCAGACACAGAAACAATTTTTGCGTCACATTGAGTTGGTATAGAATTTGATCCCCATACATAGTATAATCAGAATCATGAATAATATTGTATCTAACCCATTTCAGAAATCTGCGATAGAGGGGTAAAAATGGCGTAAATTTCACTTTTTTTACTTTTCTCGACTGAAATACATATCTGGTTGCCAGACATAAAAACAATTTTTGCGTCACATTGAGTTGGTATAGAATTTGAGCCCCATACATAGTATAATCAGAATCATGAATAATATTGTATCTAACCCATTTCAAAATTCTGCGATAGATGGGTAAAAACGGGTCATTTTCACTTTTTTGACTTTTCTCGACTGAAACACATATCTGGTTGCCAGACATAAAAACAATTTTTGCGTCACATTGAGTTGGTATAGAATTTGAGCCCCATACATTGTATAATCAGAATCATGAATAAAATTGTATCTAACCCATTTCAAAATTTTGCGATAGATGGGTAAAAACGAGTCATTTTCACTCTTTTGACTTTTCTCGACTGAAATACATATCTGGTTGCCAGACATAGAAACAATTTTTGCGTCACATTGAGTTGGTATAGAATTTGATCCCCATACATAGTATAATCAGAATCATGAATAATATTGTATCTAACCCATTTCAGAATTCTGCGATAGAGGGGTAAAAATGGGTAATTTTCACGTTTTTGACTTTTCTCGACTGAAATACATATCTGGTTGCCAGACATAGAAACAATTTTTGCGTCACATTGAGTTGGTATAGAATTTGATCCCCATACATAGTATAATCAAAATCATGAATAATATTGTATCTAACCCATTTCAGAATTCTGCGATAGAGGGGTAAAAATGGGTAATTTTCACTTTTTTTACTTCTCTCGACTGAAATACATATCTGGTTGCCAGACATAGAAACAATTTTTGCGTCACATTGAGTTGGTATAGAATTTGATCCCCATACATGGTATAATCAGAATCATGAATAATATTGTATCTAACCCATTTCAAAATTCTGTGATAGAGGGGTAAAAACGGGTAATTTTCACGTTTTTGACTTTTCTCGACTGAAATACATATCTGGTTGCCAGACACAGAAACAATTTTTGCGTCACATTGAGTTGGTATAGAATTTGATCCCCATACATAGTATAATCAAAATCATGAATAATATTGTATCTAACCCATTTCAGAAATCTGCGATAGAGGGGTAAAAGTGGCGTAAATTTCACTTTTTTTACTTTTCTCGACTGAAATACATAGCTGGTTGCCAGACATAGAAACAATTTTTGCGTCACATTGAGTTGGTATAGAATTTGAGCCGCATACATAGTATAATCAGAATCATGAATAATATTGTATCTAACCCATTTCAAATTTCTGCGATAGATGGGTAAAAACTGGTCATTTTTACTTTTTTGACTTTTCTCGACTGAAATACATATCTGGCTGCCAGACATAAAAACAATTTTTGCGTCACATTGAGTTGGTATAGAATTTGAGCCGCATACATAGTATAATCAGAATCATGAATAATATTGTAGCTAACCCATTTCAGAATTCTGCGATAGAGGGGTAAAAATGGGTAATTTTCACGTTTTTGACTTTTCTCGACTGAAATACATATCTGGTTGCCAGACATAGAAACAATTTTTGCGTCACATTGAGTTGGTATAGAATTTGATCCCCATACATAGTATAATCAAAATCATGAATAATATTGTATCTAACCCATTTCAGAATTCTGCGATAGAGGGGTAAAAATGGGTAATTTTCACGTTTTTGACTTTTCTCGACTGAAATACATATCTGGTTGCCAGACATAGAAACAATTTTTGCGTCACATTGAGTTGGTATAGAATTTGATCCCCATACATAGTATAATCAAAATCATGAATAATATTGTATCTAACCCATTTCAGAATTCTGCGATAGAGGGGTAAAAATGGGTAATTTTCACGGTTTTGACTTTTCTCGACTGAAATACATATCTGGTTGCCAGACATAGAAACAATTTTTGCGTCACATTGAGTTGGTATAGAATTTGATCCCCATACATAGTATAATCAAAATCATGAATAATATTGTATCTAACCCATTTCAGAATTCTGCGATAGAGGGGTAAAAATGGGTAATTTTCACGTTTTTGACTTTTCTCGACTGAAATACATATCTGGTTGCCAGACATAGAAACAATTTTTGCGTCACATTGAGTTGGTATAGAATTTGATCCCCATACATAGTATAATCAAAATCATGAATAATATTGTATCTAACCCATTTCAGAATTCTGCGATAGAGGGGTAAAAATGGGTAATTTTCACGTTTTTGACTTTTCTCGACTGAAATACATATCTGGTTGCCAGACATAGAAACAATTTTTGCGTCACATTGAGTTGGTATAGAATTTGATCCCCATACATAGTATAATCAAAATCATGAATAATATTGTATCTAACCCATTTCAGAATTCTGCGATAGAGGGGTAAAAATGGGTAATTTTCACTTTTTTTACTTCTCTCGACTGAAATACATATCTGGTTGCCAGACATAGAAACAATTTTTGCGTCACATTGAGTTGGTATAGAATTTGATCCCCATACATGGTATAATCAGAATCATGAATAATATTGTATCTAACCCATTTCAAAATTCTGTGATAGAGGGGTAAAAACGGGTAATTTTCACTTTTTTCACTTTTCTCGACTGAAATACATATCTGGTTGCCAGACACAGAAACAATTTTTGCGTCACATTGAGTTGGTATAGAATTTGATCCCCATACATAGTATAATCAAAATCATGAATAATATTGTATCTAACCCATTTCAGAAATCTGCGATAGAGGGGTAAAAGTGGCGTAAATTTCACTTTTTTTACTTTTCTCGACTGAAATACATAGCTGGTTGCCAGACATAGAAACAATTTTTGCGTCACATTGAGTTGGTATAGAATTTGAGCCGCATACATAGTATAATCAGAATCATGAATAATATTGTATCTAACCCATTTCAAATTTCTGCGATAGATGGGTAAAAACTGGTCATTTTTACTTTTTTGACTTTTCTCGACTGAAATACATATCTGGCTGCCAGACATAAAAACAATTTTTGCGTCACATTGAGTTGGTATAGAATTTGAGCCGCATACATAGTATAATCAGAATCATGAATAATATTGTATCTAACCCATTTCAGAATTCTGCGATAGAGGGGTAAAAATGGGTAATTTTCACGTTTTTGACTTTTCTCGACTGAAATACATATCTGGTTGCCAGACATAGAAACAATTTTTGCGTCACATTGAGTTGGTATAGAATTTGATCCCCATACATAGTATAATCAAAATCATGAATAATATTGTATCTAACCCATTTCAGAATTCTGCGATAGAGGGGTAAAAATGGGTAATTTTCACGTTTTTGACTTTTCTCGACTGAAATACATATCTGGTTGCCAGACATAGAAACAATTTTTGCGTCACATTGAGTTGGTATAGAATTTGATCCCCATACATAGTATAATCAAAATCATGAATAATATTGTATCTAACCCATTTCAGAATTCTGCGATAGAGGGGTAAAAATGGGTAATTTTCACGTTTTTGACTTTTCTCGACTGAAATACATATCTGGTTGCCAGACATAGAAACAATTTTTGCGTCACATTGAGTTGGTATAGAATTTGATCCCCATACATAGTATAATCAAAATCATGAATAATATTGTATCTAACCCATTTCAGAATTCTGCGATAGAGGGGTAAAAATGGGTAATTTTCACGTTTTTGACTTTTCTCGACTGAAATACATATCTGGTTGCCAGACATAGAAACAATTTTTGCGTCACATTGAGTTGGTATAGAATTTGATCCCCATACATAGTATAATCAAAATCATGAATAATATTGTATCTAACCCATTTCAGAATTCTGCGATAGAGGGGTAAAAATGGGTAATTTTCACGTTTTTGACTTTTCTCGACTGAAATACATATCTGGTTGCCAGACATAGAAACAATTTTTGCGTCACATTGAGTTGGTATAGAATTTGATCCCCATACATAGTATAATCAAAATCATGAATAATATTGTATCTAACCCATTTCAGAATTCTGCGATAGAGGGGTAAAAATGGGTAATTTTCACTTTTTTTACTTCTCTCGACTGAAATACATATCTGGTTGCCAGACATAGAAACAATTTTTCAATATTAAACTTACCCGATAATCATGTAGCTGTCAACTCCGTTGCCCGACAGAATTCTATGGAGGGATACGCCAGCTATCACAATACTAGAAGGGGGTGTATTTACCAGCGCCACCTGTGGCCAGGTACTCAAGTACTTCTTGTTGACACCTCCTCAATTATTCCTCTGTCGTGCTTCCGGCTAGACGTTCTGGGATACGCTTATGTTCTTGGAGTATTTTCACGACTTTGGTGAAGTATTTCTCTTTGATTTCGGCTGTCGCTTTACTGGAAACTTCTATATTAGCTTAGTTAGCTTTTGGAATTAATTTGATTAATTATGGTGACGAAGAGAGTATGAACTCTCTTTCACCTTTAAATGGCCGACCCTTCCCTTAGACGGAAGTGTTGGTGTCTAAGAGAGTATAGACTCTCTTTCTTAGTTTTGCTTAACAAAGTTATAGATTTATTTTATATCTCTCCGCCTCTTATAGGCCTCTTCGATTAACTTCCTTTTATTATAAACTCATTAAAATTAATTTTTATATTTGTTTATATTCGACCTTCCTAATAATAGGCGGTCTTTTCCGAAGTTAATAAACTTTGAGCCCGTCATTTCGGTTTTACCTGTTAACATATTATGCTATTTCCGCCACAGAGTTTGAAAGATTTTCTTTGACAGTCTCGTACTGTTTTCAAAGCTGAACTAACGTTTTGTTTTGTCTCTGCAGTTGTTGACGTTCAGAACGTTCAACTTGCACTCTATCGTTACGATAGAGAAAGAATGTTCACGGTTTCACGTTGCAGTAAGAGTAACCGTGTCTAGCGTTTTGTTCATTCTTTCTTAACTTAATGGTTTTGATCCTAATAAAGGAACTTTTCAGTTTTTTCCTTTAACAATAATATGTTTTAACGATATATATGATTGGGCTCTGCTCTCAGGTTCTAAGTCAAGAGAGAGAGAGAGAGAGATAGAGAGATAGAGACGGAGGGAGAAAGAGGATAAACGTTTCATTCAAGCCTGCCAGGCGTACGAGTAACGTCATTATCGATTTTTGCTCTTCTCCCTAGTCTCTTTAGGGGAAGAAACTAAACGTTTCTAGAGTGATCTAGTGTTTAGTCTCTTTCCAACCACTGATTTATCTTTCATTAGATTTTTCTGTTACATTGTAATTCTGTTTTCGCAATTACTAACTTTGAGAAAGGATAGAATTGCGTATTTCAGGTACAAACCACTTAAGTTTCGAGTTCAGTGAAATAAGTGCAAACAGAAATCAAAGTGATAAGTGATTAGTGCGTGAGGGTACTTTTGTGCGCGCCAGTCGTCCTCCCAGTCCGGGACCTCTTGCAAGCTCCCAAGCCCAGGGGAGAAGCAATGTCGAAGGGCATAAGGGTTCAGCAGGCCTTGATCGGCGCACAGAAGTATTCTCGGTGGTTGTGGGCGTGTCTTACCGAGACCGTCACTCCCACCCGCAGACGATTGAGCCCTTATTTTGCTCGTCTGCAGAAGAGATTAGGGGAGAAAATAAAGGCAGAGTAACGCTGGTCTCAGGTCTCAAGACTTCTTAAACGTTAAGTCCAGACCTATGCCAGACGTACGAAGTTAAAGTTCACAACCCGAATGCAGTCGTTGGGTTAGCTCTGACTCTCCTAAGTCATCAGTTGATTACACTCCGACTAAGAGGAGTAAGGTTCTGCCACAACAGATCTCTGCTGTTAAGGCTTTACCTCAGCAGAACTTAGTGTCTGCCGACCCCAAGTTAACTCTACTGCAGTCCATACAGTCACAACTTTCGGTCTTGATGCGTGAGTGTCGGGCTGAGAGTGTTGCACCGCCTGCACTCCCTCCACCTGTTCTCGCTGCACCTGTGCTCGCCCAGCCTGCACCTGCTCCGCCTGTGCTCGCCCAGCCTGCACCTGCTCCGCCTGGTCGCAGCACCATCTGCCAGGCGTACGATGTTGTGAACTCTACTACAGTCCATGCAAGCACAGCTTTCGGACTTGATGAGTGAGTGTCGGGCTGAGAGTGTTGCTCCACCGCCTCCGCCTACACTCCCTCCTCCTACACTCGCTCCGCCTGATCACAGTACCATCTGCCAGGCGTATGATGTTGTGGACTCTACTACAGTCCATGCAAGCACAGCTTTCGGACTTGATGCGTGAGTGTCGTGCTGAGAGTGTTGCACCTCCTGCACCTGTGGTGCACCAACCTCCTGCACCCGTTCAGCCTGTGCTGCACCCGCCTGCACCGGTGGTGCACCAACCTCCTGCACCCGTTCAGCCTGTGCTGCACCCGCCTGCACCGGTGGTGCACCAACCTCCTGCACCCGTTCAGCCTATGCTGCACCCGCCTGCACCGGTGGTGCACCAACCTCCTGCACCCGTTCAGCCTGTGCTGCACCCGCCTGCACTCGCTGCACCCAGTCGCAGCTCCATCTGCCAGGCGTACGATGTTGAACCACTTTCGGAGTTTGCTGTTCACAGTGTTGTTCAGCCTCAGCCTTCTTTAAGGCAACCCTTGCTTTGGGATCAGGAGAGTTACACTCTTCCTCCTCCTCCCCTTGCTGCTCCTCCAGTGGTGCAACTCTCGGTTGGGGTACAACAACCTCTCCCCTCCGTGAGTCTGTCTGCTCAACCAGCGCTGCACCGAGTTCAACCCTCATCTAGGCAAGCTCATCTACACCATGCACTTGCGCCTCAGGAGCCTCAGCTTGCTAGAACTTTACCTTGTTCTGCGCAGCCTCAACCTTCTCATGCTCCACTCATCTCTCAGGAACAGGAACGGACTACTCCGCCTCCGTCCTCCGCTTAGCTGGTACAATCCTTGGGTGCAACTCTTGCTAGGAGTCAACCTCCTTCACCCTTGCACCTGCCTTCTGCTCCGTCTGTTGTTCAGCCTATGCAGTCTGAACCTCAGGTTTTCCCTCAAGTTGAGGAAACCTCTGTTGTTGTTCCAGCTCGTTCTGACTCTGCTGTTCAGCATACCATGGTTTAAACCCCATGCAAGCATGCATTAAGCACTCTAGCACTGGTCATGGAATTTCTGAGAAATGTTAAACGCCATGCACACGCTCTGCTTTCCTTTCAGCAGGCTCTGCTTACAGCAGGCTCTACTTCCTACATGCTCAGCATTCAGCATGCTCTGCATTCAGCATGCTCTGCATACAACATGCTCTGCATACAGCATGCTCTGCATTCAGCATGCTCTGCATACAGCATACTCTGCATACATCATGCTCTGCATACCTTACCGCATGCTTCTCAACACATCTTGGGTTGTTGCCAACTCACTAGACTGTCAAGCAGTTTCATAACGTTGCCTTCTAGTCTGCTGCTTTGCACCAGTGAACCCTCACTCAGAGAACTTAGCTTTTCTAGGATAAGGTCCCTGTAGATGAGAAAGTTCTTTTCTCCCTCCTTCTGATATTCCCTTGAGGACTCTGTCATTTGGAGGGAGCCTTTAGCTGCATAACCTCTTATGGACTTTTATTTAAGCATAACATGCTTACAGGGAAGGTAATGGTTACACTTCAGCCGCTAATCCCGTCTGTTACCACACCTGCTCCCATAGACCTTGAGCTGTGTTGCATGACATGCAGTCCAAGCTTAGTCCTTGTTAGAGGATTTTTTGTTTACGGAGTCAATGTGTCACGGGGAAGACGTTCAACAACCAACAGAAGGGACTTGTTGTGACGCAGTGGGCAACCTCAGCATCCCGTTAAGGAGTTGTCTGTACGACCCAGACAGTCTAGACAGATTCGGGTTGTCACTGTACTTCCTCGCTTGCCCATGATTGACAGTTTACAGACTGTGCAGCAGTATCATGATCTTGTGTCCGGCTCCGTCAGACGACTGGCTTTTAAGAGCTCCCTCAAGTCGTCGCTGTCTGGAGATTTTCAAATGGACTATGGATCTGACCAAGGAACTGGGCCTCCTGGTCAATTTTGATGAGTCTCAGCTCGTTCCATCCCAGACCATTGTCTCCTTGGGTATGGATCTTCAGAGTCGAGCTTTTCGGACTTGTCCGTCGGCCCCAAGGATCTTCCAAGCCCTAGAATGCATCCAGAGCATGCTGAGAAGGAACCGATGCTTAGTCAGGCAGTGGATGAGTCTAACAGGGACACTTTCATCGCTGGCCCTGTTCATCGAGTTAGGGAGACTCCACCTCCGCCCCCTTCAGTATCATCTAGCTGCTCACTGGATAAAGGACATGACGCTAGAGACGGGCTCAGTTCCTGTTTCCGAAGAGATGAGGTCTACTCTAACGTGGTGGAAGAACAGCATTCTTCTCAAGGAAGGTCTACCATTGGCTGTTCAGTCCTCCGACCACCGTCTCTTCTCGGACGCATCGGACACGGGCTGGGGTGCGACACTGGACGGACAGGAATGCTCGGGAACATGGAATCAGGAGCAAAGGACACTTCACATCTATTGCAAAGAGTTGTTGGCAGTTCATTTGGCCTTGATAAACTTCAAGTCCCTCCAGCTTAACAAGGTGGTGGAGGTGAACTCCGACTACACCACAGCCTTGGCTTACATCTCCAAGCAGGGAGGGACTCATTCGAGGAAGTTGTTCGAGATCGCAAGGGACCTCCTCATTTGGTCAAAAGATCGAAAGCTCACGCTGGTAACGAGGCTCATTCAGGGCGATATGAATGTCATGGCAGATCGCCTCAGCCGGAAGGGTCAGGTCTTCCCCACAGAGTGGACCCTTCACAAGAATGTTTGCAGCAGACTTTGGGCCCTGTGGGATCAGCCAACCATAGATCTATTCGCTACCTCGATGACCAAGAGGCTCCTCTTGTATTGTTCTCCGATTCCAGACCCAGCAGCAGTTCGCGTGGATGCCTTTCTGCTGGATTGGTCCCATCTCAACCTGTATGCATTCCCGCCGTTCAAGATTGTCAACAGGGTACTTCAGAAGTTCGCCTCTCACAAAGGGACACGGCTGACGTTGGTTGCTCCCCTCTGGCCCGCGAGAGAATGTTTCACTGAGGTACTGCAATGGCTGGTCGACGTTCCCAGGACTCTTCCTCCTAGAGTGGACCTTCTGCGTCAACCTCACGTAAAGAAGGTACTCCCAACCTCCACGCTCTTCGTCTGACTGCCTTCAGACTATCGAAAGACTCTCAAGAGCTAGAGGCTTTTCGAAGGAGGCAGCCAGAGCGATTGCCAGAGCAAGGACGACATCCACTCTCAGAGTCTATCAGTCTTTATGGGAAGTCTTCCGAAGCTGGTGCAAGGCCAATGCAGTTTTCCTCAACCAGTACCAATGTAACCCAGATTGCTGACTTCCTGTTACATCTAAGGAACGTAAGCTCCCTATCAGCTCCTACGATCAAGGGTTACAGAAGTTTGTTGGCAGCGGTTTTCCGCCACAGAGGCTTGGATCTTTCCTCCAACAAAGATCTACAGGACCTCCTTAGGTCTTTTGAGACCTCAAAGGAACGTCGGTTGTCCACTCCAGGCTGGAATCTAGACGTGGTCCTAAGGTTCCTAATGTCATCAGGATTTGAACCGCTCCAATCAGCCTCTTTTAAGGACCTCACATTAAAAAACTCTTTTCCTCGTGTGCTTAGCAACAGGTAAAAGAGTAAGTGAGATCCACGCCTTCAGCAGGAACATAGGTTTCACATCTGAAACGGCTACATGTTCCTTACAGCTCGGTTTTTTGGCTAAAAACGAGCTTCCTTCCCGTCCTTGGCCTAAGTCGTTCGAGATCCCAAGCCTGTCCAAACATGGTGGGGAACGAACTGGAGAGAGTACTTTGCCCAGTTAGAGCTCTTAAGTACTATCTAAAGGTCAAAACCATTACGAGGACAATCAGAAGCCTTATGGTGTGCTATCAAGAAGCCTTCTCTACCAATGTCTAAGAACTCAGTTTCTTACTACATCAGGCTTCTGATTAGAGAAGCAAATTCTCATCTGAAGGAAGAAGACCTTGCTTTGCTGAAGGTAAGGACACATGAAGTGAGAGCTGTGGCTACTTCAGTGGCCTTCAAACAGAACCGTTCTCTGCAGAGTGTTATGGATGCAACCTATTGGAGAAACAAGTCAGTGTTCGCATCATTCTATCTCAAAGATGTCCAGTCTCTTTACGAGTACTGCTACACCCTGGGTCTATTCGTAGCAACGAATGCAGTAGTAGGCGAGGGCTCAGCCACTACATTCCCATAATCCCATAACTTTTTAACCTTTCTCTTGAATACTTTTTATGGGTTGTACGGTCGGCTAAGAAGCCTTCCACATCCTTGTTGATTTGGCGGGTGGTCAATTCTTTCTTGAGAAGCGCCAAGGTTAAAGGTTGTGATGAGGTCCTTTAGTATGGGTTGCAGCCCTGTATACTTTAGCACCTTTGAGTTGATTCAGCCTCCCAAGAGGAACGCTGCGCTCAGTAAGGAAGACGATCTTATTAAAGGCAGAGTAACGGTTCAAGTCGACTTCCTTACCAGGTACTTATTATTTCATTGTTATTGTGGATAACTGATTATATGAAATATGGGATACTTAGCTATCCTTTAATCTTGTACACTGGTTTTCACCCACCCCCCTGGGTGTGAATCAGCTACATGATTATCGGGTAAGTTTAATATTGAAAAATGTTATTTTTATTAATAAAATAAATTTTTGAATATACTTACCCGATAATCATGATTTAATCGACCCTCCCTTCCTCCCCATAGAGAACCAGTGGACCGAGGAATAATTGAGGAGGTGTCAACAAGAAGTACTTGAGTACCTGGCCACAGGTGGCGCTGGTAAATACACCCCCTTCTAGTATTGTGATAGCTGGCGTATCCCTCCATAGAATTCTGTCGGGCAACGGAGTTGACAGCTACATGATTATCGGGTAAGTATATTCAAAAATTTATTTTATTAATAAAAATAACATTTTTGCGTCACATTGAGTTGGTATAGAATTTGATCCCCATACATGGTATAATCAGAATCATGAATAATATTGTATCTAACCCATTTCAAAATTCTGTGATAGAGGGGTAAAAACGGGTAATTTTCACTTTTTTCACTTTTCTCGACTGAAATACATATCTGGTTGCCAGACACAGAAACAATTTTTGCGTCACATTGAGTTGGTATAGAATTTGATCCCCATACATAGTATAATCAAAATCATGAATAATATTGTATCTAACCCATTTCAGAATTCTGCGATAGAGGGGTAAAAATGGGTAATTTTCACTTTTTTTACTTCTCTCGACTGAAATACATATCTGGTTGCCAGACATAGAAACAATTTTTGCGTCACATTGAGTTGGTATAGAATTTGATCCCCATACATGGTATAATCAGAATCATGAATAATATTGTATCTAACCCATTTCAAAATTCTGTGATAGAGGGGTAAAAACGGGTAATTTTCACTTTTTTCACTTTTCTCGACTGAAATACATATCTGGTTGCCAGACACAGAAACAATTTTTGCGTCACATTGAGTTGGTATAGAATTTGATCCCCATACATAGTATAATCAAAATCATGAATAATATTGTATCTAACCCATTTCAGAAATCTGCGATAGAGGGGTAAAAGTGGCGTAAATTTCACCTTTTTTACTTTTCTCGACTGAAATACATAGCTGGTTGCCAGACATAGAAACAATTTTTGCGTCACATTGAGTTGGTATAGAATTTGAGCCGCATACATAGTATAATCAGAATCATGAATAATATTGTATCTAACCCATTTCAAATTTCTGCGATAGATGAGTAAAAACTGGTCATTTTTACTTTTTTGACTTTTCTCGACTGAAATACATATCTGGCTGCCAGACATAAAAACAATTTTTGCGTCACATTGAGTTGGTATAGAATTTGAGCCGCATACATAGTTTAATCAGAATCATGAATAATATTGTATCTAACCCATTTCAGAATTCTGCGATAGAGGGGTAAAAATGGGTAATTTTCACGTTTTTTACTTTTCTCGACTGAAATACATATCTGGTTGCCAGACATCGAAACAATTTTTGCGTCACATTGAGTTGGTATAGAATTTGATCCCCATACATAATATAATCAGAATCATGAATAATATTGTATCTAACCCATTTCAGAATTCTGCGATAGAGGGGTAAAAATGGGTAATTTTCACTTTTTTGACTTTTCTCGACTGAAATACATATCTGGTTGCCAGACATAAAAACAATTTTTGCGACACATTGAGTTGGTATAGAATTTGATCCCCATACATAGTATAATCAGAATCATAAATAATATTGTATATACCCCATTTCATAGTTCTTCAGATTGAGGGGTAAAAACGGGTAATTTTCACTTGTTTCGTAACTGAAATACAAACCACGCTATTTACATAAGGTAATTACTTCGGCGTAGGTGAATGACGAGCTATTAGAATTTTAACGAGGGTTTACTACCCCACCGCTAGTTAGCAGGGGGAAGGGAAGGGTAGCTTGCTACCCCCCCCCCCCCCCACACACACACACTAGTGAGTGCTTCACTTTGCTTTTGGCTCGGGCGAAGATCAGACGTGTCTGTTCTCACCCTCTCTTGACTGCCATTAATCTGTTTTGCTTTCTCTTTTTCTACAGTGTGTGTATGAAGTTGGCCTCTATCAATTAATAATGCCTACGTGTCCTGGATTACCTGGCCGCCCTTGTGGGACCTTTAAGTCGGCGGTCAACACTGATCCCCACACCTTGTGTCCTCATTGTAGGGGCCAACGGTGTGATAGTGGTAATGTATGTGGTGAGTGTAGGGAGTGGTCTACATCCCAGTGGGAGAGGTTTGCCCGGCGCCGGAAGAAAAAGTCCAAAAGGGATATTTCTCCTTCAAAGGCTTCTTTGAAAAGAAAAAATTCCAAGGCTTCTTCTTCAGTAGCCCATTCCTCCTCCGAAGTTCCCACTCGATCGGTCTCTTCCGAGAGGCCGTCGAGTGGTAGCGTATACCGTAGTTCTGTTGACCGATCTCGGGGTGCGGGAGAGGTAGTTGCCTCCCATAGCGAGGCAGCTGCCCCTCCTCCCCAGGAGGAAGATATTGATTTCTCTGTGAATAACAATGATTTGTTACAGCTTTGGGCTCCCTTGGGGCTTTAGGATTCGCCCTCCAAGGAAGCCCTGTTTGACATGATCAAAATGGGAGCAGCTGTTAAGCAATCGCCGACGATAGCAGACATAGATCCTCTGTCTATCATGGACGTTGTTGTAGCGGAGGCCTCCGGTGTGTCTGATCAAACTCCTGCTCCTGTTGTTGTTGAGGTAGCTGAAGGCTTAGCTTCCCCCCTCTGAACATCCTTCGAAGGGGGAACTTAGTCCTACGGTCTCTCCTGCTAGTGATTTTCCCCCATCGGGGGAGTTTACTTACAAAGAGTCCTCTGCGGAGGCCTTACGATGGTCAGCTTGCTGATCCCACGACCCCTAGAGGGCGTATAAGGCGGAAGGTTCATCCTCCCCTTCGCCGTAGAGGCCTTCCTTCTCCTCACAAGGGAGTTAGGAGGCGCCTCTTCAGCTCGTCATCCCCGCAGTCCTCTGCGGAGGAGACTCACCGTTCACCGTTCCTGCCAGCTACCACCGTAGACCTCTCCGGAGATCGTTCGCGATCCCCTTCGGAGGAAGGTCGTCTTTCGGGATCCTTTGACCTCTCTCCCTCCAGACATGCTGACCTGCCGTCACCCTTCAAGGATGCTGACGCACATTACGCGCCTTCGAAACCTGTCATTGCGCAGGCACCGATCCCTTCGGGTCACAAGGGACTTGAGCGCAAAACTGCGCCTCAATCCCTTAAGCGCCAGGTTTACCCTGTGCACCATCACGCTGCTGCTGTTCCCGACTTAGCGCCACAGTGCTCACCTGCGCGCGTCTGTTCCTGTTCTGCGCCAGGGTTCCCCTGCGCGCCAGCGCCTACCAGCAGTTCCTGATATAGTGCGCTAGCACTCACCTGCCCACACGCGCTCACTGGTTCCTGTTTCATCACGCGCAATCCAAGAGGCACCTAGGTTAGTGCACAGGCGCTCACAGGTACCTCTAGACCCTCAGCGCTCTTCTGGAGTTAAGCGCGAAGCGCGCCCTTGCACAGTTGTTCCTGATACAGCGCACAAGCGCTGACCAACGCGCCAGCGTGCTTCTACAATCCAGCGCGCAGTCCAGGAGGTTCCTAAGTTAGCGCACGGGCGCCCACAGGTACCCCTGGACTCTCCATCCAGACTGCGCAATCCTGTACGCGCGTTGCCCGCGATGCGCTCAACTCAACAGCGCACACCTGTGTGCCCGAAAACTGTTGCGCACCCATCGCAGCAGAGCACACCTGTGCGCCCTCACCCTGATGCGTGCCATGCGCGGCCACGATCTCCTGCGCGCCCACGATCTCTTCAGGGGAAGATGCCTGCTCAACCTGCGCAGCGCTCGCCTGCACCCCAATGCTCAAACTCACCCTCGCGCAATCGCGCTACCACGAGGCTGCGCAATCGCGCCCTCGTCCAGTGCTCCATCAACCTCGCGTGCGCGCGAAATTCCTGCTGCTCATGATCCTTCCGCGCGCCACCCAGGCCAGGGCTCATCGCGCGACCACCAGCGCAATTTGCGCCCCAATCGCCAGTGCGATCACAGCACGAGATTTTACCGAGCTTCAGGCGGACAGGTCATTGTCTCGTTCCCCTCCCCGCAAGCGCAGAACAGCGCGCTCGCCGGAGGAGGGGAGGTTTCCGGACAGGTCTAAGGACTCTTTCGTTTCAGCTTCGTTTCAGGCGAACGCTCGTTTGTCGACTCCTCCAAGTGATTGAACGATCCCCTTCCCTCCAGAGGGAGTGTCTGACAGAGCGACTGTCAGCCAGCAGCCCTGGTTTGGGACCATAGTCAGAGCTCTTAAGCAGGCTATGAAGCCTGTGTTCACTGATCTAGGTCACAAATCAGTGGCGGCTTCCTCTCCCCTGAAGAGGAAGAGAGGAGTCCCCTCCGTGGTGACTTCTCCTAGGGCTAAACTGTTTCCTCACAAATCCTTGCGCAAGGTTCCTTCCCCCCCTCCCCCCAGACTTTCTCTCCCTCCCCTGCAGATGAGGATTTCCCATCCTCAGGGGAGTCGGACGAGCCGGTCCGTTCCCCCATCGCATCAATGGGGGAAACTCCACCTCTTCCTAACTCCCTTGTGAGGAGAAGGAAGGCCTCTACGACGAAGGGGTGGACGAGCCTTCCTGCCTTATACGCCCTATAGGGGTCGTGAGATCAGCAAGCTGACCATCGTAAGGCCTCCGCAGAGGAGTCTCTGTAAGTGAACTCCCCCGAGGAGGAGAATCACTAGCAGGAGAAACCGTAGGACTAAGTTCCCCCTTCGAAGGATGTTCAGAGGGGGAAGCTAAGCCTTCAGCTACCTCAGCAACAACAGGAGCAGGAGTTTGATCAGACACACCGGAGGCCTCCGCTACAACAACGTCCATGATAGACAGAGGATCTATGTCTGCTATCGTCGGCGATTGCTTAACAGCTGCTCCCATTTTGATCATGTCAAACAGGGCTTCCCTGGAGGGCGAACCCTGAAGCCCTAAGGAAGCCCAAAGCTGTAACAAATCATTGTTATTCACAGAGAAATCAATATCCTCCTCCTAGGGAGGAGGGGCAGCTACCTCGCTATGGGAGGCAACTACCTCTCCCGCACCCTGGGATCGGTCAACAGAACTACGGTCTACGCTACCACTCGCCGGCCTCTCAGAAGAGACCGATCGAGTGGGAGCTTCGGAGGAGGAATGGGCTACGGAAGAAGAAGCCTTGGAATTTTCTCTCTTCAAAGAAGCCTTTGAAGGAGAAATATCCCTTTTTGGACTTTTTCTTCCGGTGCCGGGCAAACCTCTCCCACTGGGAGGTAGACCACTCCCTACACTCACCGCATACATTACCACTATCACACCGTTAGCCCCTACAATGAGGAAACAAGGTGTGGGGATCAGTGTTGACCGCCGACATAAAGGTCCCACAAGGGCGGCCAGGTAATCCAGGACACGTAGACATTATTAATTGATAGAGGCAAACTTCATACACACTCTGTAGGAAATGAGAAAGCAAAACAGATTAATGGCAGTCAAGAGAGGGTGAGAGGAGACACATCTGATATTCACCCGAGCCAAAAGCAGAGTGAAGCACGCACTAGTGTGTGTAAGGGGGGGGGGGGGGGTGTAGCAAGCTACCCTTCCCTACCCCCTGCTAACTAGCGGTGGGGTAGTAAACCCTCGTTAAAATTCTAATGGCTTGTCATTCGGCTACGCTGGCGTAATTAGCCTATGTAAGTAGCGTGGTTTGTATTTCAGTTACGGAACATATGAAAATTACCAGTTTTTACCCCTTAATCTGAAGAACTCTGAAATGGGGTATATACAATATTATTCATAATTCTCATTATACTATGTATGGGGCTCAAATTCTATACCAACTCAATGTGACGCAAATATTGTTTCTATGTCTGGCAACCAGATGTGTATTTCAGTCGAGAAAAGTCAAAAAAGTGAAAATTACCCATTTTTACCCATCTATCGAAGAATTTTGAAAAGGGTTAGATACAATATTATTCATGATTTTGATTATACTATGTATGGGGATCAAATTCTATACCAACTCAATGTGACGCAAAAATTGTTTCTATGTCTGGCAACCAGATATGTATTTCAGTCGAGAAAAGTAAAAAAAGTGAAAATTACTCATTTTTACCCCTCTATCGCAGAATTCTGAAATGGGTTAGATACAATATTATTCATGATTCTGATTATACTATGTATGGGGATCAAATTGTATACCAACTCAATGTGACGCAAAAATTGTTTCTATGTCTGGCAACCAGATATGTATTTCAGTCGAGAAAAGTAAAAAAAGTGAAAATTACCCATTTTTACCCCTCTATCGCAGATTTCTGAAATGGGTTAGATACAATATTATTCATGATTTTGATTATACTATGTATGGGGATCAAATTGTATACCAACTCAATGTGACGCAAAAATTGTTCCTATGTCTGGCAACCAGATATGTATTTCAGTCGAGAAAAGTAAAAAAAGTGAAATTTACGCCACTTTTACCCCTCTATCGCAGATTTCTGAAATGGGTTAGATACAATATTATTCATGATTTTGATTATACTATGTATGGGGATCAAATTCTATACCAACTCAATGTGACGCAAAAATTGTTTCTGTGTCTGGCAACCAGATATGTATTTCAGTCGAGAAAAGTCAAAAAAGTGAAAATTACCCGTTTTTACCCCTCTATCACAGAATTTTGAAATGGGTTAGATACAATATTATTCATGATTTTGATTATACTATGTATGGGGATCAAATTCTATACCAACTCAATGTGACGCAAAAATTGTTTCTATGTCTGGCAACCAGATATGTATTTCAGTCGAGAAAAGTAAAAAAAGTGAAATTTACGCCACTTTTACCCCTCTATCGCAGATTTCTGAAATGGGTTAGATACAATATTATTCATGATTTTGATTATACTATGTATGGGGATCAAATTCTATACCAACTCAATGTGACGCAAAAATTGTTTCTGTGTCTGGCAACCAGATATGTATTTCAGTCGAGAAAAGTAAAAAAAGTGAAAATTACCCGTTTTTACCCCTCTATCACAGAATTTTGAAATGGGTTAGATACAATATTATTCATGATTTTAATTATACTATGTATGGGGATCAAATTCTATACCAACTCAATGTGACGCAAAAATTGTTTCTATGTTTGGCAACCAGATATGTATTTCAGTTGAGAAAAGTAAAAAACGTGAAAATTACCCATTTTTACCCCTCTATCGCAGAATTCTGAAATGGGTTAGATACAATATTATTCATGATTCTGATTATACTATGTATGGGGATCAAATTCAATACTAACTCAATGTGACGCAAAAATTGTTTCTATGTCTGGCAACCAGATATGTATTTCAGTCGAGAAAAGTCAGAAAAGTGAAAATTACCCGTTTTTACCCCTCTATCACAGAATATCTAAATGGGTTAGATACAATATTATTCATGATTTTGATTATACTATGTATGGGGATCAAATTCTATACCAACTCAATGTGACGCAAAAATTGTTTCTATGTCTGGCAACCAGATATGTATTTCAGTCGAGAAAAGTCAGAAAAGTGAAATTTACCCATTTTTACCCCTTAATCTGCAGAATTCTGAAATGGGTTAGATACAATATTATTCATGATTCTGATTATACTATGTATGGGGCTCAAATTCTATACCAACTCAATGTGTCGCAAAAATTTTTTCTATGTCTGGCAACCAGATATATATTCAAGTCAAGAAAAGTAAAAAAAGTGAAAATTACCCATTTTTACCCCTCAATCTGCTCAAAACTACACATTGTTCTAGATGTTTTATTTCATCTGTGACCAAGAAAATCAAACTATTGTTCTCTAGTCTTGTGTAGTGCCTTAACCTCTGTACCATGGTCTTCTACTGTCTTGGGTTAGAGTTCTCTTCATCTTGTTTTGTTAAAGTTTTTATAGTTTATATAGGAAATATTTATTTCATTGTTGTTACTGTTCTTAAAATATTCTATTTATTCTTTTTTCCTATCCTCACTGGGTTGTTTTCCCTGTTGGAGCCCTTGGGCTTTTAACTTATCCTGCTTTTCTAACTAGGGCTGTAGCTTAGCAAATAATAATAATAATAATAATAATAATAATAATAATGATAATAATTATTATTATTAATATTATTGAAAAAGGCAAAAACTTGAAAATTGACAAAATTTATCGCCCAACCACCAGGCCTGCTTCTGGATGCAACATGCTGCCAAAATTTCATTCTTATTGTTTTTAATTTGCTTTCACTCTTTTTTTTATTCCACATAGTAAGCAAATCTAGGAATGAGATTTATTTTTTTATTTTTCAATATCTGTGCAGTCATTTAAGCCCACAGTTCATTTATCAACATTTGTAACTGATACAGTGATAGGTGTATTAGTATTTTGATTCGATTTTAAGATGAGTAATCTTTGTGCAAACAATATTTCCCTTAACCATTAACAAGACTGAATGAAAAGGCATAGTGACAGTGTTGCAAGATGGGCGAGACTAAATATCCCTGTTTTGGTCTTTCAAAATTGGTTCATGGCTATCTCCTGAACTTGAGGTACATTCAACAATAGGAATACAGTGGGCCTATAGCATAATAGAAATCTAGATACAAATCAAATATTTGTGAAGAAAAGGTTACGAATTTACTAAAAGAAAAACTTCCTATTTCTTTGAAAACCAATTTTTTTTTTCGTTAGTGTGAAGGAAGAAAAATAATATATGATGATGAGCGAGGATGGATATTTTAGAAAATATATATAAAGTTATGAAAAACAGGCGTACATAATGTGTTGAATGCATGCCGATAACATAATTTTAATTATTTGTGGAGAAAATTCCAAATAAATAGTAAAATTAGCCAACATGAAAACTGATTCTGGTGTTTTCAAGCTTATTTATTGTCTAATAGGAATTCTTTGGGTCGGATTAAAAGCTTCGTTAATCCTTTGTTTGCCGGGAGGGATATATATAATAGTTAATCTGCAACAACATAATAGTTAAACTGTCGATCTACTCCCACTACCATCTGTTCAGAATTCGTGCCCTCATCAACAGAAACAATCTTTTTGCTATTTGTTATAGATTTTGTGTCTTCCCAATTTAATTTGACATATATCCTGCTTTTCATAAATATGAAACCTTCGAATAAAATTTCCCAATTGATTTTAGTATTATTTTTCCCTTTTTACCCTCTTGGACTCAAAATTTCCCAAAAACGTTAATTTTCCTCCAACTGGCCACATTATGACTATCAGTGGTTAGAGCTTTATATACACCAGAGTATTAGTACCCTCATTAATAGAACCAACTTTTCTACTATTTGTTAGAGATTTTGTAGCTTCTCCCATTTAAGTATCGTGCTTTACATAAATGCGAAACCGAGTAAACTTTCTCTGTTGATTTCGAAGTTTTCTTCTCATTTTCCTAAAACAGGAAAATGTTCCTCTATTCTGTTTTAATGTTAATATTTTATTTTAATTGTTCATTACTTAAGTCGTTTTTTTCCTTATTTCCCTACTAGGATCCTATCGAGACACTATACTAAAACATCGTCTGTTATTATGACCTGGCCTTACTAATCGAGAAAGTTATTTACTGCTAGCCGAACATAACGCTATCCTCGGGTAGCTATCTCCGGGTAGAAAGATTTCAGTCTCCGTCTTCGCCAGTCGGTCGGCAAACTTCAAAGACTGAAATACTGATCACCAAGTTGTAGTGAAGTTTAACTCGAGGGTATTTCCTTCTCTTTAATCACAATGTCATCGTCTAATGGCACAGGACTCAATCAGAAAGTGGCGCTCGTAACAGGTATGCAGGTATAATTAGACACTGTAATTGTTGTAACGAGGCGTAAATATGCTTCTTAATAATCGGTCTTCTGTCATATCTTCCCTTCTCAGAAATCACATGACTTATATGTCAGTTATGGATGTCCTACCGGTATTAGGGTAAGGCATAATTTCAATTAATATCTCCCCTTACCTACACCACCAATATAGGACCCTCGGTCCTTGGGTCCATGCTGAGGTCCAAAGCTGTCTTCAAAGAGACATGCTGATGGTGCTGATTCAGGTTCGGGCGATACTGACTTGCTCAGTAAAGGTTTAATTTACTGACATAATGTTCAATTTATGTTGAGGTAAATGTGTGAGTAGTTTTTGTTTCGTCCATTGGGAATATGCGAGATACAAGAGTAATTACTTGTGTGTGTGCATATATATATATATATATATATATATATATATATATATATATATATATATATATATATATATATACTAATGAAATTGTGCTAGATAGTTTGATATTGTTACCTAACACTACTACTATTATTATTATTATTATTATTATCATTATATTTATATATGTATACTTATGTATGTATGTATATGTATACATGTGTATGTATGTATATGTATACATATATATATATATATATATATATATATATATATATATATATCATCACCATCATCACCTATTGACACAAAGGACCTTGGTTAGATTTCACCAGTCGTCTCTATCTTGAGATTTTAATTCAATACTTCTCCATTCATCATCTACTTTGTGCTTCATAGTCCTCAGACATGTAGGTCTGGGTCTTCCAACTCTTATAGTGCCTTGTGGAGCCCAGCTGAACATTTGGTGAACTATTCTCGCCTGGGGAGTGCGAAGAGCATGCCAAAACCATCTTCATCTACCCTTAATCATGATCTCATCCACATATGGCACTCTAGTGATATCTTTTTAGTTTCACTTTTAATTATGTCCAGCCATTTAACTCCCAATACCCTTCTGAGGGCTTTGTTCTCAAATCTACTAAATCTATTGGAGATTTTAACATTGTCATATACCATGACTCGTGTCCATAGAGTAACACCGATCTCACTAAACTGATATAGGCTATAGTCTGATTTTTATATGTATGTATGTGGATATATATATATATATATATATATATATATATATATATATATATATATATATATATATATATATACACACATATATATATATATATATATATATATATATATATATATATATATATACAGTATATACATGTATGTGTATTTATATATATTTAGGTTAATATATGATACTTTGATTGCTAGCGAAACTAAAGTTCACTTTAAGAAATGGACGACTGCTGGTTAATTTGGTAATTTTCTCTATATGTTTAATACGGGATCGGCCATAATAACTTATGTAATTGTCGATTAAATATGACGTATGGAAAGGTTAAATGAGAACTAACAAATTACAGGAAATAATACAATAACACCAGAAACCAACAAAACAACAAGAAAACAAACAGGAAAAATGGTTTTTCATGCAAAAATAAGAGGGTCAAACAATTAAAAACTAAATGTCTCGGTTATGGTAACAAATGCCTTTGTTTTTATGGAGAACGCTGGCCAGAAACATCAACCCCACATTAAAGTGGGAAAAGATGCAGACAAAAAAAAAAAAAAAAAAATTTGCACGCAAACTTTTCTAATTCTAACATGGTCCGATTTAAAAAGGGAAACAAACACAAGTGCACCAGCTAACTTAACCTTCTCCACCTACCTAATCTTCCCCACATAACCGAATTGTCCCCACCTAACCGAATTGTCCCACCTAACCGAATTGTCCCACCTAACCGAATTGTCCCACCTAACCGAATTGTCCCACCTAACCGAATTGTCCCACCTAATCGAATTGTCCCACCTAACCGAATTGTCCCCACCTAACCGAATTGTCCCCACCTAACCTAATCGTCCCCACCTAACCTAATCGTCCCCACCTAACCTAATCGTCCCCACCTAACCTAATCTTTCCCACCTACCCTAATCTTCCCTACCTAACCTAATCTTTCCCACCTACCCTAATCTTCCCCACCTAACCTAATCTTTCCCACCTACCCTAATCTTTCCCACCTACCCTAATCTTTCCCACCTACCTTAATCTTCCCCACCTACCTTAATCTTCCCTACCTACCCTAATCTTCCCCACCTAACCTAATCTTTCCCACCTAACTTAAACTAACCTAACCAAGAAGCTGTATCGTTAACTCCCGCCCCCTGCAACCCCCTTAGATAGCGGTAGCCTTACCTTAAGCTGAGACTTGATCTGAAATGACTAGCTTAGGCTGAGACTAAGTCTGCTACTACATTATCATAGTAGTCGGAGCTTGATTCATTGTAGAAAAAAGAGCAGTGGTTTAGCTTCAAAATATCGCTTGTCCACAAAACTAGATTTGTAATAGTTTCATCTTCATAGCTTTACTGTGACATTGCCAGTAATGTTGATCTTTCACCTTTATGTAAAATGCAATTATGCACAGCTTGAAACGTTATTTCTGATGGAAGATCAAACTTTCTTCGTTATTAGTTAAAACTTGTCTAATAACTTTCGGGAGTATGTTCAGATCTTTCCCGTTTAGTAGCCATGCCTCGACTAAGATTTAAAAAAAAATAAACTGATGAACTGCATATTTTGTAATGAATATAATGATGACACAATCAAAAGGAGTGATTAAGATATATCTGGATTCTGATTGGCCAATTTGAAGTAAAATTCGTAAAAATAGGAGAGAAAAGTCTTTATTACAATGTTTATCTACTTAAACAAATCAATAGAGCTCACCAAAGTTTAATAGCCAATAGTAATACATTAAGAGAAGCTATAGTGTCTCCATTAGAGCACATAGATCATTTGGGGAAACATTTTCAGAGTACATAAAGTGGTAGAATTAGAAATAATAGTAATACGTAAACATACGAAGTAACATGAGCTACCATGTGTGACAGTGTGAAAAAGACTACATAACTTGGAAAAATTTTGTACTTATTTAAGTTGATTATTATTTTACTCTCTTATTATGTATTTGCCCAAATAATGTATTTAGAAGAATTGCTGTGTTTTCATGCATTTTACCTGAGAAAAAATATAAATTACAACAAAAATGCTGCGTGAGATTCTAACAAAGTCTAATCAAACTTTTAACAAGGTAAACACAGCTGGCTGTCTGATGGTAGGGAAGCCCTGCCCACCCAAAAGGTAGCACTTAACCTTCACGTTGACCTTTGGCCTAGGACTAGTGGGGTAAGCGAGGCAGGTAGTGCAACTTAAAGGTCTCAGGATTGTATGGTTAGGAAAAATTTAATTGTCCCAACACAAATACATACCCTTGTTCTTTATGTAAGAGATAGATTCAGCAAAAGCTGGTGTTGAGACCATAAAAATTTTTAGCGAGGTAGCAGCCAACCTCCCTGCAGAAGTTGTGGGGGCATAGCAGGGGATACTCTGCTATTTCCCTAACTCACTAGTTCAACCACTTGATTTGGCCTGGTCGAGAGCAGACATACTACCATGTTTTTTGTTCAATGGCTGTCCTAACTTCGATTTATTTTTCCTGTTTCTGGGTAAACTGCGCTGTTTTCTGAGGAACCATCTTAAAGGTTTGTCCGGGCATGACCGACCTTACTTGTGGTACGGTCTGGTCTTACTTGGATACGGATCCTTACCAGCTTTGCCCTTCATGCTGAGAATACTCCTGTATGGGGAGTTTCTCTGCAGCGAGTGTCAGGAGTAGCCATCCTCCCAGTGGGAGCAGTTCCGCCAGAGGAGGAAGAAGAAGTCCGAGAGGGATTCGTTGCCCTTGAGCTCTGCTGTAAAGGTCAAGAAACCTAGATTTTTTTTCTTGTTCCATGGGAAGCCCCCCTCGTGCCTCTGCCTGTTCAGTCTCTTCCAGAGGACGAACGAGTAAGTGGGATGTTCCTATGGCCCCCGGATGTCATGAAGACCACATTGCTTCCCCTGAAGAAACAGTGGGCCTTTCCTCCTGATGCTCTTTGTGAGCTGTGGCTATCCTTGTGACTTTTGGGTCCCCCCCTGAAGGATAGGCTTCTGGAGGCGTTGAACTTGAGCATGGCTTACAGAAGGAGCCCCTATCTGTTCCTGACAGGGTTGACCTTGGCCTTTCCAGTGCCAAAAGAGGGAACTCCCTTCTCTTGTGGCCCATGCCTCTTCTTCCTCTGCAGTCATTCCTGACCCTGAGGTCCTGCAGGTTGTCCATGCACCCCTTAGGACACCCTTATGGCCACGAGTGGTTGTCTTTACTTGAGAGAACACCTCCTTGAGCTTCTCTAGCTCATAGGTGCATGTAACGGAGCGCTCACATGCTCTCCTTGTAATCCACTGGGCTCCTTATTACACCCCTTATATAAGATCCTGGGAAGACAAGGTCACGTAATGACAGCAGAACATGCACCTAAGCTGCCCGCCCCTACAGGGAATTCTCCGGTTGAAATGGGGAGGTCTGTTTACCATCTCTTAATCTATACCTCGCCCCCATCCAGCTAAGTGCCCCTGCCCCTTTCAGTTTGGTCTAGAGATGCACGTTCGTGAGTCCATCTCACACGAGTTCCTGTTGTGAACACTCATGAGCAAGTTGACGACTCTCGCATGCACCTAGACGGCTACCCCTTGGGATCCTGGCTCAGTATGGATCTGTGATATTGTCAAAGCGTCCTTAGCCACCCAAGCTGCTCCGGTTGTGACTCTGGCTCTGTCGGTTCAATCCGATAAGCTGGTTTCTATTCTTCTGACAACAAGGGTGTCTTCAAGGAACCTTAGGGCTCCCTTTGATCCTGGGCGATGGAACACATCATCCCCGGGGCTCCCCCCGTCCCTTCAGCGCCCGCACCTTGGCCTAGTTCTAGCCCTATCTCCCTCACACACCCCATTTGTGCATGCTTCCAGATGCCAGAAATACCTTGAAAAGAGAGCTGCCAGGGCAAGGCCTTCCACTCCCGACCCCATTTGAGAAAGCCTCGGCCTAGTCCCAGCCAAACCTCAACTGAGGTGTTGGAAGCCGAGGTAGGTCACTACACCTCCAGGAGATACCTTATACCCTAGGACCAGTAGGGGATCGAGATCCCCAAGAGAGATCTTGTTTATAGAGTCAGACTATCTCCAGTTAAAGCAACTTACTCAGCCTTTCCTGTTCCACCCCTGCAACTTTCTTCTACCTCCCTGGAGGTTTCCTGGATCTAACAGTCTCCAGAATCTTCCCAACCACTGGAAGTTCCCGAGCCACTAGAAACTCTCCAAATGAGTCATATAGCATCCTCACCTTCTTCACAGGCAAGACCAGAGTTGGGTGTCAAAAGTACAGGTAGTTGATGACCCCGTTATTCAGTAAAGGATTCAGCAGGTCGTTGCAGCTGCTCTAGTTCCTATTTCCAGGAAAGCTCCTCCCAGGCCTCGTTCCACTACTGAGGCTCATGATGACGACTATGACCCATCCCTGGCTCAGCCGGGTATGGTCTGAAAGGTGGATGTACAACGAGACAACAGCTCTTACTGTTCAGAAGCTGCGCTGCCAGGACCTGCCAACCCTAAAGCTCTGTCCACTGAGTAGGGTGAGTTGGAATCAACCTTCCTAGAGGTCCTGTCTTGCATTTGCAATCTTGAACCAGGAGGAAGCCGCAAAGGGTACCAGGCAGGCCACCTCGTGGCTGATCGTCGAGGTTGAGTCTCTGGCCATCCGGTCGTGACCCGAGGTTTTATACAAGGAAGCTCTGGGAAGGTTATGGAACTTTCCTCCTCTCGGACACGGGCATCATCGTTCCCGACACCAAGTGTCGAACTTGGGGACAAACTCGATGTTGAAGCATTGAGATGCAGTGACCTAGAGGTTTCTCTCGAAGGTCCCTACCGTGGATATCGGCAAACCCAGACACTCTTCCATCCTTGGAAGGGGCTTGTTTCAGCCCAAGGACAAGGAACGAGCGACTGAGAGGTGGAGTAAATCGTATCACGATTCGCTCCTCCAAGGCGCTTACATCCAGTCCCTACAAGCCTCCAGCGCCTCAACTTCAACAGCCTCGTTCAGCCTAGGACATCAGGACCGGCACGGGGTGCTAGACAAGGTGTCTGTGCAGCTCCTCCTGTCGGGGACAAAGGGCGAGGAGCCCTCCTGGGAAGACAATAATCCTAAAAGGGGCGGCCTAGGCCGCAAACGCTAGGATTGGCAACCCCTACCTGCATCCCCCAGTGGGGGGGGGGGGGATGCCGGGAGTTGCGCCTTCAAGTGGCAGCAACTCGGGGCCGATTCCTGAACGATCTCCATGATCAGCCAGGATTTCGTGTCCCGTTTCGTAGCATCTCTACCTCCCCTGTCAGCAAATCCAGTGTTGCTGAGCCCCTATGCCATAGGATCGGCAAAGGGGCTAGCCTCTCGGGCAGAGGGCGAGACCATGCTCTAGAAGGATGCTCTCCAAGGTTGGCGGCGGCTCCCCCCAAGTTTCTTCAAACGACTCTTTCTTGTAAGAAGCGCCTGAAGGCTGGAGACCCGCCATCGTCCTCTTAGCCCTGAACAAGTTTGTCGTACAAACTTCGGTCAGTATGGTACAACAGATTCGATCAGACTTGTAGGGAAACCACAAGACTTCACGTGCATACTGGATCCGAAAGACAGGTACTTCCAGATCCCAATCCATCCGTCTTTACAGGAAGTACTTGGAATTCAGCCTAGGCAACAGATATACCAGTTCAAGGTGCGGTGCTTAGATCTCTCCACAGCACCGCAGGCATTCACCAGGAAGTTCATCCCGAATCCTCATGTCCACACAGGAGCGGCTTCCGCCTCCTTCGCTTTCTGGATGACTGGCTAACCCCGGCAAGTTCGGTATCGACCCTTCTTCGACACTGAGACAAGCCTCTGGGACTTTGCCAAGATCTAAGGATCATGGTAAATCTCGAGAAGTCTTCTCTGTTTGCATCGCAACAACTGGGATACCTAGGCTTGATATTAGACTCCAATCTCCGTTAAGCCTTCCCACCAGATGACAGGATAGCAAGGTGGAGGAGAGTCATAGAACCTTTCCTCAGGCGAGGAGAGTCTCTAGCCTTTTTCTGGTTACGCCTCCTAGGTCACCTTCCTCCTTGACCCCTCTAGTCCCAAACACTCGCCTCAGGATGAGTCTCCTGCTTTGGCGACTCAAGTCCCAGTGGAATCAAGACTACGTTTCCCCAGACATTCTGGTCCTATGGGACCTGCCGAACGAGGGATCCTGCAGTGGTGGTTGACCTACGAAGCCTTTGTTAGAAAGTGGATCTCCTCGTCCCTCCTCCGCATTTGATGCTGTCCTCGGACGCGTCAAAGAAGGGGGGGGGGCATGTTCTGAACCAAAGGATCTCAAGCCTATGGCCAGAACTAGAAGGGTACCTCCACATCAATTGGCTAGGGATGAAGGCCATATTCTGGCCCGTCAACAGTTCCAACAGGCCCCGGCGAGCCACTCCGTGAGTGACAACACCACGGTAGTTGCTTATTTCATCAAGCGGGGAGGTACCTTTTCATAACAGTCTTCCCATCTTACAGTAGAGATACTGAGATGAGCCGAGGTCCACTCAAAACCACTATCGGCTCGCTTCATTCCAGACAAAGGAATGTGCTCTCCGACAGTCGGAACAGAGCATCGCAGATAGAGAGTACCGAGTGGTCTTTGGAACCCCCAGTAGCCAACAAGCCCTGACCTTGTGGTCCTGTTCGCGACAACCTTGAATTTCAAGCTGTCGCTGTACTTCTCCCCAGCCCCGGACCCCAAGGCACCCTGCCGAGATGTCTTCCCACATCAGTGGGACAACATCGACGTCTACGCCTTGCCACCGTTGGGTCTGAGGGGAAGGGGGGCTCAACAAGACCAGACTATCGGTCAACCTGTCGATGACTCTGATAGCTTCGCTACGGCATCATGCAGAGTGGTTTCCGGACCTTCTGCATCCCTTGATGGAACTCCCCACAGAGCTTCCCCCACGACAAGAGCTAAAGCAACCACACCATTACATCTACCACAAGCCGTAGCTCCGCTTCGACTCCACGCCTGGAGTCCATCCAGCATCTCCTCACAGAGAGAGGCGTTCCGCAACAGGTCGCGGAGCGGATGTCTTGACACTTGCGAAGTCATCCGCAGGGGTCCACCAGGCGAGGTGGAGAGTCTTCTGTGGTTGGTATCGTGGGAGAGGTATCTCTCCCCTCGATGCCACTATTCCAGCGTTAGCGGAGTTATTGTCCATCTGCGGGAGGAAATATGCCTTTTGCTCTCGGCGGTAAAGCCTATCGCTCAGCCTCAAGCCTGGCCTTCAGGCTCTAAGGTTAGACAATTCCTCCTCGCGGGATCTTTCTTCGCTCATACGAAGCAACGAACTTACCTGCACCCAGTCGGAAGTGAGACCACCTCCATGGAACATGGCTCGGGTTCTTAGGGATCTTAAGACTTCTCCCTGTGAACCATTACGCTAGTCATCTGATAGGCACCTGACTTAGAAGACGGTGCTCCGGCTCGCTCTGGCTTCGGCCAAGCGTATCAGCGTACTGTACTTCATGGTCTCTCGTACGACTTCGCCCATTCAAGAAGATAGGGAGAGGTAACGTTCGGGTTTGTCCTTGAGTCGGTTACTAGACTCAAGGTCTTGGAGTCCCAAACCTTCGGTTCGACTCCTTCAGGATTTCGAGTCTCCCTTCTGTAACAGATGACCCAGGCCTTCTCCTACTATGCCCAGTAAGGAGTCGGAGGTGTTATCTTAAAGAATAGCTGCAGTTCGTCCTCACGTGCAAGCCCTGTTTGGGAGCACAGGAAGGACGAAGAGGAAGGTAACCAAGAATTCCTTTGCAGCCTGGATTCAAGGACCATCCATCTCGCCCTGAATCCAGACCCTCCTCCGTCATGTAGCCTTAGAGCACACGATGTCAGAGGCATCGCAATGTCACTGGTCTTCAAGAAAACTACTTTGTGACGCAGGTGCTACAAACGAATCTGGAAGCGTCGGACGACCTTCACAGCCCACTACCTGCAGGACGTGACCCACAGGAGCCTCGATACGTTTTTCTATCGGCCTGTGGTGGCTACACAACAGCTGGTTTAACCTCAGGCTCCTTAATGGACAAGTAGCAGAAGGTTAAGGGCATTGTTACCCGGTATCAGACTGCATGAATGAAAGAGGTATGTCTGGCCCTTACTTCTTTCTTCATCCTCCCCTCTCTTGGGGAAAGCAGCATCCTAGGTTCTCTGCATAGCTGACCTCAAACCTCTGCAGGTAAACCATGCTTCCTTGTGTTCCTAGTATTAAGATAATACTGTCGCGTCTCCCATACCCTGACGAGATGGTATTGGGAAAGTCCTAGTCCAGAATTCCATCTAAAGGTCTTCAGGTCGACTGCCTAGGACAAGTCACGCTTCATCCCTCCACACACAAGCTCACGTAGGCCGCACGCTCCTTGCGGAGCAAGGAACTTGCGAGGTGCAGGGATTCTTTTTCTCGAATTGCTGCTCCCTCGGATTCTGAGTCCCCGGGTAAAGCCAAAGCCAGTATGGCTGGGGACTTTCCACCCTTCCTAAGGGTAAGTCACCCTATGTAAATAGCGTGGTTTGTATTTCGGTTACGGAACAAATGACAAATTCGGAGATAATTTGTATTTTTCCTAACCATACAAACCTTAGCTATTTACACATATTTGC
>NC_090728.1:37503153-37510653 GCF_036898095.1 Palaemon carinicauda
GAGAGAGAGAGAGAGAGAGAGAGAGAGAGAGAGAGAGAGAGAGGGGGACAATTTCGGCATGCACAAATTAGACTGCATACATTTGTCTGTGCTACTTTTAGAGATACAAGTTATTATGTGTTTTAATTTTATATTCTTAATGACATAGTGTAGCTGTGAACAACAACAACACTGATAATGGGGCTGTCCATGGCCTAAGATCTATCTGCTGTGAAAATTTTGTCAAAATACGTGGAGTAGTTTTGACGTAATCCTGTCCACACACACATAAATAAATAAACCGACTCGAAAAACATTACCTTCTCCCAACTTCGTTGGTGTATGGTATACTATATCACGAACATATTGAAGTAAGGCACTAATATCCTATTTATAGCTTTATCAAGAAAGGGGCGAATCTTATCAGCAAATATCCAAGATATTTGAAAGCTAATTCTGACTAAAATTTTATCTTGTACGATATTCGTCATATCTTTCAACTATCTACTTAATTAGATTATACTATAGCGAAAATTACACACATACCCGGAGTTCAGAAACGCTTGTCATTGATTTTCATATCCTTGAGATACAGTATCAAAATTTATTGTTATTGACGCGGTACTACTTTGAAGACTTTACTTGCGCCATGACGAAATATTGCGCAATTTGCGTTTTTTTAGTTGTAAATTGTTTCTTATGACTAGCCTATCCTAAAGTTTTTATAATCAACAAACCAAGCTTCTTCAAAACAGATCATCAAGGGATTAGCGATAATATATTATAATTATATCCTTTTGCATTTCCGTTGGAATGGGTTAGGGTACGTTTGGTTCAGAGTTGCCAGTTACTCTTTCCTGAGTGACCGACCAATCATGTAGTAGTTATCGCTACTAAATTGCAAGTCATGCAATGATGCAACTCCCTCTCGGAAGTTAGGAAAGGCAAAGGAATGGCGGCCATTTTCGTTATTCAGTGCTTGCAGTGTTGTGCTCAAGAAACGTTCTCCAATTTTGGTCAGAAGAAACTACTTTGACTCGCCGGCAGTACTACAACATTTGTGAGACTAATCTATGAATTTTTTCTTACCCAAATATTATATTTATTAGTGATTTAAATATTGCATTAGTTAGTGATATAAATCATATCAGTAAAAATTAGGCTATGGCTGATTTGCAAAACTCTATGTATGATTTTCTGTTGTAAACTTGTAACATAAGAAAACGAAAATCTTATTGCTTTCAAGACAGACTATACCAAATTCTCTCTCTCTCTCTCTCTCTCTCTCTCTCTCTCTCTCTCTCTCTCTCTCTCTCTCTCTCTCTCTCTCTCTCTCTCTCTCTCTCTGTATATATATATATATATATATATATATATATATATATATATATATATATTTAATTATACATATATCCACTTTTATACTGTAGACTACATGCACCCACAGATTATCATGTGTGTATATAAATATATATATATATATATATATATATATATATATATATATATATATATATATATATATATATATATATATATATATATATATATATATTGTGTGTGTGTGTGGTTGGAGCATTTGTCAAGAAATCCGGAAAGCATTAGCCAAGCAAGGTTAAATTCTAATGTGGCTCACTCGACTTATGCTGACAATTATGGACACTAATTTGCAGTTCTCTGAACAGCGGTGGGATGCATTCTGGAAAAGGGAAAAAGATAATGGTCCATCAACCCTATCACAAAGGAATGGGCGCCTTTATAACATGTGGCAGGCTGATAACGGTCTTAACAAAAATTATCTTGTTTGAGGGTACACTTGGGCACGCTGTTCCATCTAGTTTCTCTTCCTCTTGTTTTGTTGAAGTTTTTATTGTTTATAACGGAAATAGTTATTTTAATGTTACTATTCTTAAAATATTTTATTTTTCCTTGTTTCCTTTCCTCACTGGGCCATTTTTCCTGTTGGGGCCCCTGGGCTTTTAGCATCCTGCTTTTTCCAACTAGGGTTGTAGCTTAGCAATTAATAATGATAATAATAATAAAAACTTTAATAATATGAAGCATGTAATGGCATGCTTGAACAGTTTTTTTTTTTCTATTATCAGTACAAGAAAGAGAGAGAGAGAGGAGAGAGAGAGAGAGAGAGAGAGAGAGAGAGAGAGAGAGAGAGAGAGAGAGAGAGAGAGAGAGAGAGAGAGAACAATCGCTTTACAATGTATGAGCGTGTATAAAATACAATTGTATTACAAACATTAAAATAAACAGCTTCTGACTCTATCTATGGTGATGACGTGTTTTCTATGCCACTGTTCGTTCGACCAGTGAGGTTGAGTAAACCCAAATATAGTCAGTATTGAGATGACTGACCAAATAGGGAAAATAGTCCTTGTTGGGGCATAAGTCGCAGAACAGCCAAACGACAGGGGTGTAGGCAAGCAGTCCTAAACCTTGAATATTTAATGAAACACAGGAAGGTATCACTTGTCTATTTATCTATCTATCTATTTACCCCCCTCTCTCTCTCTCTCTCTCTCTCTCTCTCTCTCTCTCTCTCTTCTCTATATATATATATATATATATATATATATATATATATAAGTGATCACTGATCAACATAAGTTTACAATTCCATTTATATAGGAGGTTCAGCACAATCATATTTTTTTTTACCTCATTCATAAAAGAAATTGTATGTAACATTATGTTAATCAGTAATCACTTAATAGTCGCAGTTTCTTTAACCAGAGGCTTATATATTGACGCCGGTAAGGCAATTGCCTTCAATGAAAATTGTATTGAAGAAAAGCTTTGTGTGTGTGTGTTTGTTTGTGTGTGTGCGCGCGCGTGTGTGTCTTACTCGCAATCACACACAAAAGTACAAAAACGCTTCATGTTTTCACCTCAACGACTTACTCCGTATAGGTATACAGATCACATAAATATTTCCCCCTCGTGAACGTGTACAGACTGTTCATGAGAACTAATCTTCCACGTATTCACTTATTTCCTGGATATCAATGTCATTCTGTTCATATACTTATTCTGATCCGTCTAGAGTTCTAGGCACCACATCCCTTCTAAAGGTTTCACCATCCAAACGCTTATCGCCACCAAGTTAACACCCGCAATTTCTTTTCCGGATGAACATACTAACGAAAACAGCTGCTAATTTTATCTTACTTGGCGTATTTCATCCCGTGACCCTTATGCAATTCAAGTAATTAACTTCCACACCTTCCCCCTTTCTTCTCATACTCAACTTCCACACTTTATGTCTATAAAGGAGAGACGGTCAAGGATGCTTTAATACATCAATGATTTTGCTAATATAGATATTCCTTCTAACTGTTACTCATCTTCCTTCGTCTTGTCTATGATTTACCTCCTCTCCCATCTGACCGACATCCATTACATTTACTCTCGAATATGTAACAGCTGCTTCTAATCTTACGTCATTCAAATCAGTACTGTTGCTTCAACTTCGTGATCTCTTTACCCTGGAATTTTTATCCCTTGGTTACAATTTTTTATTTACGTTTATAAATGGTTTGAAACTCTTGTCCTCTGCAGCATTCCTTCCTTAACACAAACTAACTGCATCGACTGTAAACGCCAGCTTCAACGCATTCCATTCTTTGCCTCTTTTATTTGCCTACAAACTTGGCCTTACATCTCCTGTCTATTTCCTGACTTTTACCGTTATAAAGATACAAGCAATTAAGTAGACATGTAAATATGTGCAACCCACTATCACACCAAACCATCTTGGTCTCACACTTGTTTATTCCAACATGAAAACCGCTCTAATCATGAAAAGTACACAATAAATTTCAACACATTCCATATGGCATCTTTATCATTTATATCACTAAGTTTTATCTAGATCCATGCATGGTACATACGTGGATCAAACGTTCTTTTACCATTGACCAATGATGCCCTTTCTTCGAAATAGCGAAAGAAAAAATAGCAAGGAATGTTTTGTTAAGAATATTGAAGAGATGTGTGAATTTATGCACATCTGATGAAACCTTGCTAAAGCATAGATTTAAAAAAAAAACTGCATTTGGAATCCATCTTCTACAGATAAAATGCATTTTTTGGTTTTTTACATTTATGCTTAGTAAGGTTTCATCAGATAAACATAAATTCACATATCTCTTCAATATACCCCAAAAAACATTCCTTGTTTTCTTTCTCTGTTATATGTACACATGCACGTTCTTTTGATAAGAATTTGTCATGAAATTTCTTATAGATCGTATATTAGAGACTATTCAAGCTCGATCTACTAACAAGGTATGACACCCCTGTTACGTACCTTTGCATTCAGATCACACCGCACAACCTACTTTTATCCCCTTTTAACATAATTGCTATCCAAATTTATTTTCTTTTTACATTAATTTTCTAATTTTCATGAACTAATACAATACATATTTTACATGGCCTGAGTCTCTCAGACATCACTGACACAATCTTTGACACTCAGAACTTAGCTTTTTAATTTCACCTTATCCTCACTAATGCCTTGATATCCTCTTTCCTTAATTTAATTTCACCAGTGTCATATCCACATAGATCCAAACCGTGACTTGCTGCAATTGCCCTTCTCTGGTTTTGAATCATAAGTAGCCTATGGGTATGTTGCCACAACCACAGTGCTCATAACAATGTTAGAGATTTTCAAACTACCTGTAGTAAAAAGAATATTATCGTATTATTCAACTTTGTACTATAAAATCAAGCCTCATTGCAATGGTTGTTGAAGACGATACTTCTGTATTTGAAGGACATATCCTTCCACCAGGAGTTTCGAAACGCTGCAACAAGAGTTTAATTACTTTGAAATACGTGGATCAATAGCTTCCAGTTCCTCGTCGTTTGTAGCGTCACTTAACTCGAAAAAACTCTATTATAGATTGACTTACACAAACACACACTTGCAGACACTTACATACTGTAGGCCTATTAACACACACACACACACACATATATATATATATATATATATATATATATATATATATATATATATATACACACGAGTGCATTTAGAATGATATGCACACACATGCAATCCCCTCCCACCAGGGTATGACTACTCCTCTCCCCTAACCGAGGGACGGGGAGAGCTGAGCATGACTGGAAAGAAATACACACATACACACACACACATGTATATATATATATATATATATATATATATATATATATATATATATATATATATATGTATATATGTGTGTGTGTGTGTGTGTGTGTGTGTTCAATTGTTCTTTATTGTATAGGGGAGATTACATCACGAATCTTCTAAGTAGTTAAGAGACTTTTCCATTTTATCACTATATTTTCCTAACTAACTCGGCTTCATTTTGATGATATCCATGATACTTTTATTATCGCAAAGCAGTACAAATGGGAAATTCTCAAACTTTTTTTTGCAGATTGAGCCCATGGCATCCCACCACGACCACCACGGAGATGGAGGCCACTATGAACGCCAAGGCTGGGAGGGAGACAGTGACGATGAGATTCAGTGTAACCACGAGGAAGGAGTGGGCAAGGTTCAACACGAACACCACATGATGGATGACCCTTTGTTTGAAAAAAAGCAATGGACACTTGCTGATTGGACCGATTTCGTAGGCAGGATGGTAAGTTTTTCCCTACTAAATCAATTCTTTACAATTTATCCTAAGCGTATTTATGGAAATCCATTTATCAGGTCTCTTTTTGTGTAAGGGATCTTTGACCTGTGTGTGTGTAGATCGCCTTACCTTATGTAAGACACGGGCTCTTGCCGCTGGGCAGCCCGTAAATAAAGGTACATAATCGTCGAAACTTCTGAATCGAGATTATTACACCATAATCATAGATATCTTAGTCTTACAATAGGTACTGCGAGACCCATATCGGCCAATGGTAGTGCATACTCTAGGTCAGCTAATTTCCTGTCACCAATCCAGTCCAATCCTTCTCCGCCATCCCAAACTGTTCTATCCATTACAAAATCCTTTAGGAGAATAAACAACATAGGTGATAGCAAATATCTTTGGAGTACTCCACTCTTCACTGGAAATTCATTTGATAGGACTCCACTAACATTAACTTTGCACTTGCTATGCTCATGAACATACTTAATAAAATTCACATGTTTAAGAGGAACTCCAAAATAAAGCAGGATTCTCCCCAAAATTGGCCAGTCCACAATATCAAAGGCTTTTTCATAGTCCACAAATGCCATCAAGACTGGATTTCTATATTCTACACATTGTTGTACCACATGTCTTAAAATGAAAATTTGGCCAGTACAACTTCTACCTTTTCTAAATCCTGCTTGTTTATCTCTCATCTTTTCATCAATCTTTCTCTCTAGTCTGTTTAGAATGAGCATTCTATATATTTTAGTGGCAACTGGCGTGTGATGCCTCTGTAATTATTGCTAAAAGTCAGATCTTTTTTTGCCATTTTCACATTTTCTCCTAGTTCACATTCACCAGATGTTATCGCTTCACGCCACATTCTATAAGATAATCTTGTAAGTATTCTTGGAGTCACTTCATTTTCGGCCAGTATCATCTCAGCAGTTGTTCTATCATATACAGGGGCTTTAAATCTCTTTAGTTTTTGATAAATGCTTCAACAATCAAACACACTGAATTCATCCGTGGGCACATCAACGTTTTCCTCAGCTTGAGGTATATCAATTAGATTATTCCCTTCATATCTTCTATTCATAACCTCACTCAAGTGTTCCATCCAACGTTGCCTGTTTTCATCTTTCGTTGTAATAACAGATCCATCTCTCTTTTTGATGGGTATATGCTTCTTCTTCTTCTTTGTCCCCATAGAGATTTCATTAATTCAATGAGCAATTCTTACACCATAGCCACTCCCTGAATTCATAGCTTTGTCACCTCATCTGCTTTCCTGTCTAAATATTCTGTCGTCCTTCCTGACTTTCCTTTGACCACTATCAATACTGGAATACTTACCATGCTCTACCTTGTGATTTCATTACTTCCTCAAAAACTTTCAACAATCAGTTTCTGTCGTTGTCTCCTTTTCATATTATTTCAAGTACCATCTGATATCCATGGTTTTTTCCTTGTAAATGCATGTCCCAAAACTTCACTACCAACAGACTGATATATGTTCTTAATACCACACCATTCTTCATTAATTGTCTGTTCTTCGTCTCTTAGAGTTTCTAAGACTGCAAATCGATTCCTACATTCAATTGCAATTGTTTCTCTGTGCTCATCTTCTAGAAGCTTAGTTATATCAAACCTATGTATTCTATCTACATTTCTGTTGAGTGCTATCAGTTTTAATTTCAGTGTGGCAATGAGGAGCTGGTGATCACTACCAATATCTGCATCTCTATAGCTTCTTACATATCCCAGAGTCCTCCTTCTCTCTTTATTAATGACTATGTGATCTATTTGATGTTTGTAATTGCCACATGGTGAAGTCCATGTATATTTTTGGATGTCCATGTGCGGGAAAATAGTACCT
>NC_090728.1:37515653-37530653 GCF_036898095.1 Palaemon carinicauda
ATATATATATATATATATATATATATATATATATATATATATATATATATATATATATATGTTTGTTTCTCTTAGTGTTTATTCTTTAATATATCGCTAGTTGTCTTGACTGCATTGAACGTTTGTTGATGCATCACGAATTTACAGCAAACTAACAATAAACACTGGTGAGAATTGGATTTTTATCGAGCGGCCTTTATAAGTCCCGGGGCAAGATGGTTGTCGTCTACACGTATGCCGACTGGGTTCACGCGACACTTATTGTAGGATATCTATGCTCCAAGTTCCCATAGCATTTTATAAATATCCGGACATCATTCGGAACATTTTTGTTGTGTTTGCATATATGGGTATACGGATACATGTACAGTATTGTATAGGTGAATAGAAGTATTTTTGTTTCTTTTTACTGCCATCTTGTATAATTACTGTAAGTCAAGTTATGATTTTGTATATTTTGAAATGTACTCTCATATCCTGAGAGGGGTCTCCAGAGTTAATAAAAATCCTTAAATCCTAAATCCATAAATCCTTAAATCCGATAGGTTTTTTATTGTGTTTGCACGCTCAAAAATTTAAATGTCGCTGACGTTTAGAACTTTAGATGCAGAGTGGTCTTTAAATGCAGCTGTCAAACAAAACGAATCGCATCATCCTATATATTTTTGCATTTTGAGTGGCTTTCCTTTTCCATTGAGTTTGTTCTTGAGGACTTTTCATACTCGTTGCCTAGCGACCATTTGACCGCAGACGCTTTTCATACCAAAACAATCACATGTTTCCATTTAAAGTGACAAGTTTTCATGTATTCAATGCATTGCTGAGAGACAATAATATTTTAGCTTGCTATTGAATGAATGTGAAATTCTCATCAATTCTATATATAACTAACATTATCTTAAACATGCATAGACCAACGAAACGTGTGCGACATTGCCGAAATTACGCACATTTAGGAGGAAAAGCTACGAAACGAAATCTAGAATCTAAGTGGGAAAATTCTAATGGCAATTCTGTACCTTCATCACTTGTTCGTAAATCTCTGTTTACGTATGGAAGTGTGAATATATCCAGTGATAGATACTCCATTAGGTAAATATATGATACTTTAGTTTCTAGCTAAATACGTGAAGTGAAACATATTTATCCTAATCTCTTTTTTGTGTGTTTTATGCATTTCTGAGATTGATCATTGCAGTGTTGCCAGATTGGGCTACAAGTAGCGGTTTGGGCTACTTTTTAAGGCTGTCTGCTACAAAAAATTACAATCCGCTACTTGCTAAATTTTGGGCTACTTTTTTATTATTGGTTACTTTTATCATTAAACTAATTATAAAATTGGGCTACTTTCATATAAATAGTTTTAAGATAGATCTTTTGAAAGTTTCAAATACATTAACATTTCATTTTGTTGATAATTATAAAGTCGATTATTAATATCCTTTTTAGTTCCCGCTGTTATGTTCTTACAATTTTCTATGAGAGTTATAATTCATTTTCTATTTCCAAGACGCATCGTGCAATGAACTGTGTTGTTTATGTTCTCTGTATGTAACCTGTATCATACAGGTCCAATAAAGGTTTTGTTGTGGCGTTGGCTTTAACTGCACTACTCAGTACGATCTTGATATTTCCGTTGACGCACGTGTAATTGTGGTTGTGTTCTTATAATGGGGAAGTGGGCCAAGTATGATAAGGCCTTTCAAGCAGCCTGGTTAAAGGATCCATTATTTGAAAAATGGATTGAAGAATTCAAGACTGACAAAACAAAGGCATATTGTAAAGTTTGCAAATCGGTAATAAGAGCTCATAAAACAGATTTAAAAAAGCATGGTGAAGCAGCAAAACACAAGCAAAATATGTCTACAGTATGCCCAAAGCAACCTAGCCTTAAAACTTTTTACAAGGTTATTATTTGGGGTCAGCCACCCGTTCATGAGTTTTTGGGTTTTATTTAACATTGATATAATTTTCCCAATACAATTTTGATAAGGATATTTCAATAAAGTTTTACTAATGAATTCGTTTAAACCCGTAACTATGGGTAAAAATATGATACATTAATTTCTAGCCAAATACACGAACCATGTATATCGGTAAATAAATACTTCAATTTCTAGCCAAATACGTGAACCATATATTTTTCCTACTTGCTGTCTCGTGTTTTAAGAATTTCTGACTATGTTTATTGTGGCAAACCATCCGTTCATGGGTTTTTGGACCCGCTTATATAAAGACAATTATGGGGGACCCCAGTGGGAAACTGGGGTTTTTGGGGGTGGGAAGTGACGTTAACGAGTGATTTGCAGCAATAACAGTGGTCAGAAATGCAAAATAAGCACAAGTTAACCAGTTGGAAAAATATATGTAAGTGGCTGAAAACAGGCCAAAACGTGATTATCACTTTTGAGATTTGTAAAAGGGTACGGAACCTAACAAACCCACCTAACTTAACCTAGTAGTTCTCAGGTCACAACCCCTAGAGGGGGTAAGCTCCCCAGACCCCACTTCCCAGGTCACAACCCCTAGGCGGGGCCAGGCCCCCTTCCCAGGTCACAACCCCTAGGCGGGACCAGGCCCCCTTCCCAGGTCACAACCCCTAGGCTGGGCCAGGCCCCCTTCCCAGGTAACAAAACCTTCCCAGGTCACAACTGCTAGTTGGACCTCTTCCCAGGCCACAAACTGAAAGCAAATCACAAATATATCCTTACATTATGATAAAGTAAAATAAAAATAAATTCTTACTTTATGAAAAAGTAAATCACAAATAATTCCTTACCTATGGTTATGACACTTTTATTTATTTATTTATTTAATTTTTTTTTTTATTGCAATCTTTACAGAAGCTTTGCAGTAGAAATGTGTTGGTCTTCCCTGAAAAATTAAGTCAGAATCGGACCTCTGAGGCATTATTGTTTAATTTCACATGAGTAACAATAACTTCACACTGAACGGAGAGCATTTCCATCATAATCAATTGCTGACATAAATGAAGTTATACTAAATTTTGAAATAGATTGGTGTACTTCCCTTAAGTTCCCTCTTGGAGACGTCTTTATGTGATGGTGGTTAAGTTGAAACTGAAAGGGAAGGGGGGGGGGGGGGAAAGGCTGTAGTAGAACATCCAGGAACTTATGAAGTACTTGTAATCTATTAATTGGTTTAAAAAAAAAAACCACCTGACAAATACGTCATTGTAAATGCACAAGAAAGCTCACCAAACTGATGGGAAACAACGCATGCGCTATAAGTTGCCTTCAATGTCTCAGATGTAAACTTTGGACTTGTAGTGAAAAACATACTTCACATTTCAATAGACTGATACGTAAGTTATTATGCCCCAGCCCCTATTAAACTTATAGAGAAAAATACCAAATTAGTCTGCACTCGTTCTTTTCTTATAGCGAATTCCAGTTTCGCTAATAGTTAAAGTATCGTATATTTACCGTCAAAAGTGATAAATAATCATTGTTCCGTAACTGACATACAAACCACGCTATTTAATATGGGTTATTACTTTCGGGGTAGCTGAAATGACGAGCCATTAGAATTTTAACAAGGGTTTACTACCCCACCGCTAGTTAGCGGGGGGGTAGGGAGGGTAGCTTGCTCCCCCCCCCTCACACACACCTGTGCTTGAGCTCACTTTGCTCTCGGCTCGGGTGGTAGTCGGACGTGTCCGCTTTCACCCTCGCCTTCTTTGACAGCCATTGTTAATGCTTTTTGCTTTTCCTTTGACAGGTGTGCGTGAAGTTGGCCGCTGCTATGCGAAAGTGTCCTGGATTACCCGACCGCCCTTGTGGCACGTATATGTCGGCGGACGATACGGACCCTCACATCCTATGTCCTTATTGTAGGGGCCAGCGGTGTGAAAGAAATAAAGTATGTGGTGAGTGTAGGGAGTAGTCTACCTCCCAGTGGGAGAGATTTTCTTGGCGCCGGAAGAAGAAGTCCAGACTGGATATTTCTCCTTCGAAGGTTTCTTTGAAAGGAGAAAATCCCAAGGGCTCTTCTTCCGTGGCCCAAACCTCCTCTGAAGCTCCCACTCGATCGGTTTCTTCCGAGAAACTGTCTAGTGGTAGCGTAGGCCATAGTTCTGTTGCCCGATCTCGGGGTTTGAGAGAGGGAGTTGCCTCCCATAGCGAGGCAGCTCCTCCTCCTCCTCCCCCGGAGGAGGATTTAAATATTCCTGTAACTAATGATGATTTGTTTCAGCTTTGGGCTTCCTTGGGGCTTGAGGGTTTGCCCTCCAAGGAAGCCTTGTTTGACATGATCAGGTTGGGGGCCGCTGTCAAACAATCTCCGACTTAGCAGAGGTTGATCCCCTGTCTATCGTCGACGTTGTCGTGGCAGAGGCTTCCGATGAGTTATCTCAAACCTCTGCTCGTGATGATCCTGATGTAGCTGAAGGCTTAGTTCCTCCCTCTGCACATCCTTCGAGGTAAGAACTAAGTCCAACGGTCTCTCCTGCCGGTGATTCTCCCCCTTGGGGGAGTTCACTCACAGAGACTCCTCTTCGGAGGACTGCTGATGGTCAGCCCTCTGACCCCACGTCCCCCAGAGGGCGTATAAGGTGTAAAGCCCGCCTTCCTCTTCGCCGTAGAGGCCTTCCTTCACCTCACAAGGGTGTTAGGAGGCGCCTCTTCGGTTCATCGTCACCGCAGTCCGCCGCAGAGGAACCTCGCCGTCGTTCTCCGACTCTCCCAGCTACAACCCTAGACATCTCTGCAGATCTTTCGCGATCTCCTTCGGTGGAAAGTCGTCCTTACAAAGGGCACGCCGACCTTCCGCCCGTCAGACCTGCTGACCTGCCGCCGCCATTCCTGGCTGCTGATGCGCTGTGGGCGCCAACGCATCCCGTTGTAAAAAGGGGAACGGTCCCTTCGGGTCATCAAGGGCGTATGCGCAAGTTAGTGCATACGTCCCTTATGCGACAATGCTCACCTGCACGCAAGCGCTCATCGGCAGAAGATGCTTCTGTTAAAGCGCGCCAGCGCTCTCCAGATCGCAAGCGTGCTACTGCGCCCCCTCATCCTGCTGCGCGCCATGCGTGCCTTCATTCTCCTGCGCGCCTTCGTTCTCCTGCGCGCCTTTGTTCTCCTGCGCGCCAGCGCTCGCCTACGCGCCAGTGCTCGCCTACGCGCTAGTGCTCTCCTGCGCGCCCACGATCTTCTGATCTGGGCGCAGTGGGAAGTTAACTTCTTCCCCTGCTCGCCAGCGCTTACCACCGCGCCATCGGTCCCCGCCTGCGCGCCATCCCTCGCCCGCACTCTCCGACGCGCGCCCACGAGGTTGCGCACGCGCCCAAGCCCATCAACACAGCCGGATGTGTGCTCTCATGCGTGCTCGCGCCCAAGGCATGTGTCTCCTGCGCGTGCACCCAACGTTATCGCCCGCACGGGCTCTTCGGTCGGACCCTGCGCGCCCGCTTATCCATCCTTCAGCGCGCCCTCTGCCTTCTCCAGCCCCCGCGCGCCTTCGCCATCGCCCTTGCGTGCTAAGTCTCCCGCGTGTGATCCAGAGCATTTCCCCTTGCGCGAGCACCAGCACGCTCCCCAGCGCGATCCCTCGCACGAGGCTGCAGAACAACGCGTAGCCAGGTCATCATCGTCGCATCCCCCCCCATCGCAAGCGCAGAACAGCACGCTCGCCGGCGAGGGGGAAGATTGCGGATAGGTCCAGGGACTTTTCTTCTCCTTCATCTTTTCAGGCGAACCCCCCTTTGGTAACTCCTCCTAGGGATCGGTCGATCCCCTTACCTCGAGAGGGAGTTTCTGACAGCAGTCAGCAGCCTTGGTTTTGGTCCCTGGTCAGAGCGGTCATGCAGGCTTTTAAGCCTGTTCTCTCTGAGCTGGGCCACAAATCATTGGCAGCTTCTACTCCCCTGAAGCGGAAGAGAGGAGTGTTGAACGTGGTAACTTCTCCGAGGGCGAAGCTGACTCCTCGTAAGTTCTTGAGGAAGGCCTCTTCACCCCCCTAGACTTTCACTCCCTCCCCTTTGGACGAAGATTTCCCGTCCTCAGGGGAGTCACGCGAGGTGAGGCGTTCTCCCATCGCACCAATGAGGGGAACCCCACCTCGCGCTGGAAAGTCTTCTCTGGTAGGGGTGGAGAAGAGCCTCCCACCATCGTTGTTGGAGTCCTGCATCCCTCCCAGGAGGGAGACGAAAGACTCCAAGACTTTGCCGAAGTCATCTTCAAGGCTTAGACCGGAGCCAGCCAAGCACTCAGAGAATGTCCACGAGTCCCCCCAAGAAGAGCCTTTAGGGACAGTAGACTTCGCTGCTAGCCCTTCAGGAGGGGAGCTGCAGAAGTCAGAGCATGCGTTCTGGCAGGTTCTGACCCTTATGAGGAATCTCAATGGGTTTGCGGATCCAGAGATTCCCCCTCGTGAATGCAAGGACACGGTCTTGGACCGAGTCTTTGGGACTCAAAAACCCTCAAAGGCCAGCGCGGCTTTGCCCTGGTCTCAAGGGGTTAAGAGTGCCAGAGACAAGGTCGAAGCCCAGCTCTCCGAGCTTGCCTCCTCCAGTCGATCCAGCGCCGGCAACAAACTCCTCCCACCTCCTCGTGTCCAACAGAGGAGGTACTTTGACATCGTTGAGGAGACTTGTTTAGCTCTTCCCCTACACCACTCTTTGGAAGAGCTTACCAGGGGAGTCCCTCTTGAGAGACTCTCCAACCAGCAGGTCTCATTCTCGGCGACAGAGATCCTTAGCCAGGAAAAGGTAGCGAAGTGTGCCATGCAGGCAACTTCGTGGCTGGACATCTGGCTAGGGTCCCTGGGCATCCTGTTACGTTCAGACGACTTGTCCAAAGAAAGTACCAGGAAGGCCATGGAGACTTTTTTACTCTCGGGCACTCGTACGATCGAGTTTCTAGCCCACCAAGTCTCGAACTTGTGGGCTAATACCATCTTGAAACGTCGAGATGCGGTGTCCGAGATATTCCATCAAAAGGTCCCCAACACCGAGATCAGCAGGCTCAGACATTCTTCCGTTATGGGGAAGAACTTGTTCGAGCCTAAGGACATGGAGCAGGCGGCTGAGAGGTGGAGGAAGTCCAACCAGGACTCTCTCCTACATAGGGCTCTGACATCGAAGCCCTATAAACCCCCAGCAACCACGTCCTACCAAGACCACGAAACCGGCAGCTGCAGCGAAGACGACGGTGTCTAAGCCCTTTCCTGTCAAGAAGAGAAAGGCAAAAAGTCCTCTTCCAGGGGAGGAAAGAATCCTGGAGGGAGCGGCCGAGGCCGCAAACGCTAGGATTGGCAGTCCCCCTGCATGTCCACCAGTGAGGGGATGCCTACAAAGTTGCGCGAACAAGTGGCAGCAACTCGTGGCCGATTCCTGGACGATTTCCGTAATCAGTCAAGGATATCGCGTCCCGTTCACAACATCTTTACCTCCCCTGACAGCGGATCCAGTGTCGTTGAGTTCCCTTGCCATGGGATCAGCAAGGGGGCAAGCCCTTCGGGCAGAAGTCCAGACCATGTTGAAGAAGGGCGCTCTCCAAGAGGTCCTCGACGGGTCCTCAGGCTGCTTCAGTCGACTCTTTCTTGTAAAGAAGGCGTCTGGAGGCTGGAGACCAGTCATCGACCTCTCAGCTATGAACAAGTTTGTCATGCAAACTCCGTTCAGCATGCAGACCGCAGACACGGTCAGACTTGCAGTGAGACCACAAGACTTCATGTGTACACTGGACCTGAAGGACTTGTACTTCCAGATTCCAGTCCATCCGTCTTTAAGGAAGTACTTAAGATTCAGCCTAGACAACAAGGTGTACCAGTTCAAGGTGCTGTGTTTCGGTCTCTCCACAGCACCACAGGTTTTCACCACTGTTCACCCTAATATCGTCGTGGGCACTCAGGATAGGAATCCGTCTCCTCCATTATCTGGACGACTGGCTGATCCTAGCAGACTCGGAGTCAGCTCTTCTTCGACACCGAGACAAACTTCTGGGACTTTGCCAAGATCTGGGGATCATGGTAAATCTCGAGAAGTCCTCTCTGCTTCCCACTCAAAGACTAGTATATCTAGGCATGATCATAGACACCAATCCCCACAAAGCCTTCCCATCAGATGACAGGATAGCAAGGCTGAGGATGGTCGCAAGTCCTTTCCTCAGTCGAGAAGAACTTCCAGCCCAATCGTGGTTACGTCTCCTCGGTCACCTCTCATCCTTGGCTCGTATAGTTCCCAACGGTTGCCTCAGGATGAGATCCCTGCAATGGCGGCTCAAGTCTCGGTCGAATCAATGTTACGATTCCCCGGACGTCATGATCTCTATGGGTCCTGCGGAACAGACGGACCTTCAGTGGTGGGTGACAGACGAGAACCTACGAAGAGGAGTGGATCTTCTTGTCCTCTCCCCGCATTTGATGCTGTTTTCGGACGCCTCAAAGAAAGGGTGGGGGTCCCACGTTCTGCAACACAGGACCTCAGGCCTGTGGTCAGAATCAGAAAAGTGCCTCCATATAAATCTGCTAGAAATTAAGGCCGTATTCCTGGCCCTTCAACAGTTCCAACAATACCTGGCGGGTCACTCTGTGGTGGTGATGAGCGACAACACCACAGTAGTGGCTTACATCAACAAGCAAGGAGGTACTTTTTCAAAGCAGCTATCCCATCTCGCAGTAGAGATACTGAGATGGACCGAAGCCCACTCGATTCCACCATCGGCTCGCTTCATTCCAGGCAAGAGGAATGTGCTCACCGACAGTGAGCAGAGTGTCTCAGATAGTGAGTACCGAGTGGTCTTTGGATCATCTAGTAGCCAACAAAGTCCTGACTTTGTGGGGTTCCCCGACTGTGGATCTGTTCGCTACAGCGCTGAACTTGAGCTTCCGCTGTACTGCTCCCCAGTCCCGGATCCCAAGGCGCTCTGGCAAGATGTCTTCCAACAACGGTGGGACAACATCGACGTGTACGCCTTTCCCCCGTTCTGTCTGATGAGGAGGGTGCTCAACAAGACCAGAATATCGGTCAATCTTTCGATGACCCTTATAACTCCGCTATGGCATCACACGGAATGGTTTCCGGACCTTCTGCAACTCCTAACGGAACTTCCGAGAGAACTCCCTCCACGACACGAGCTACTCAAACAACCACACTCCAACATCTTCCACAAAGCTGTAGCTTCGCTACGACTTCATGCCTGGAGACTATCCAGCATCTCCTCGCTGAGAGAGGATTTTCGTAACAAGTTGCGGTCAGGATGTCTGGACACCTGCGAAGGTCATCCGCATCTGTCTACCAGGCAAAGTTGGGAGTCTTCTGGGGTTGGTGTCCTGGAAGGGGTATCTCTCCACTCGATGCCACTATTCCAGCAATAGCGGAGTTCCTCGTGTATTTGCGGGAAGAAATGCGCCTTTCAGTCTCGGCGGTGAAAGGCTATCGCTCAACCTTAAGTCTAGCCTTCAGGTTCAAAGAAGTGGACATTTCTTCCTCGCTGGAACTTTCCCTACTCATACGAAGTTATAAACTTACCTGCCCTCAGTCGAAAGTGAGACCTCCTCCATGGAACGTGGTTCGAGTTCTCAGGTCTCTTAAGAGACCTCCCTACGAACCATTACGCCAAGCTTCAGATTGCCACCTAACTTGGAAGATGGTGTTCCTACTAGCTTTGGCCTCGGCCAAGCAAGTCAGTGAACTTCATGGTCTCTCTTATGACATCGCCCATTCAAGGGGATGGGGGGAGGTAACGTTCAGATTCGTCCCTGAGTTTATTGCTAAGACTCAGAATCCGGGAGTGTCGGACCCTCGGTTCGAGTCTTCGTTCTGTAACAGATGACCCAGACCATCTCTACTGTGTCCAGTAAGGAGTCTGAGGCAATATCTCAAAAGAACGTCTGCAGTTCGTCCCCAGGTACAGGCATTGTTTGTGATTTCTGGGAGGACTAAGAGGAGGGTTACCATGAATACCATCTCGGCATGGATTCGTAGGGTGATCCATCTGTCCCTGAATCCAGACCCTCCTCTGTCACGTCGCCCTAGAGCACATGACGTCGGGGGCGTAGCTACGTCCCTGGCCTTCAATAAAAACTTTTCAGTGACGCAGGTGCTACAAGCTGGGGTGTGGAAGCGTCAGACGACCTTCACAGCCCACTACTGTACCTGCAAGACGTGACCCACAGGAGTCTCGATACGTTTTCCATCGGCCTTGTGGTGGCTGCACAACAGCTGATTTAAAACTTCAGGCTCCTTAATGGACAAGTAGCAGAAGGTTGAGGGCATTGTTACCCGGTCTTAGTCTGCATGAATTAAAAGGTATGTCTGGCCCTTATTCTTTTCCTCATCCTCCCCTCTCTTGGGAAAAGCAGCATCCTGGGTTCTCTGCACAGCTGACCTCGAACCACTGCAGGTAAACCATGTTTCCTTGTGTTCCTAGTATTAAACTAAAACTGTCATGTCCCCATACCCTGATGAGGTGGTATTGGGAAAGTCCTAGCCTAAAGTTTCCATGTAAAGGACTACAGGTCAACTTCCCCGGACGAGTCACACTTCAGTCCCCGGCCAAAGCCAAAAGCCATTACTGGCTGGGACTTTCCACCCTTCCTAACGGGTGAGTCACCCATATGAAATAGCGTGGTTTGTATGTCAGTTACGGAACAAATGAAAAATTCGTAGGTAATTTGTATTTTTCCTAACTATACAAACCTTAGCTATTTAATCAAACTTGCCTGCCAGCCCTATCCCCCTTGAAGTCCTACCTCTAAGCAAAGTGAGCTCAAGCATAGGTGTATGTGGGGGGGGGGGTAGCAAGCTACCCTCCCTACCACCCGCTAACTAGCGGTGGGGTAGTAAACCCTCGTTAAAGTTCTAATGGCTCGTCATTTCAGCTACGCCGAAAGTAATAACCCATATTAAATAGCTAAGGTTTGTATAGTTAGGAAAAATACAAATTACCTACGAAATTGTCATATTCGCCCAATCACGGTCAAATCAGCGCGCCAATCCTCTGCGTGTATGGCCTGCTTAATTGTACCTCTTGGAGTACCTCCTCTCACCAGGGTATGTATATTATATAGTCAAACACTTGTTCTTTATTATATAAAGGAGATACTCAAAATATTGTACTTCTTTTTCCAGCCAGCGAGTAAATCCCGAGGCAAGCCATCGATGAAGCTGGTGCAGTACGTTGGGGAGATACTTCCATCAGAACCAGCTAAGATTCTTCTTCCTCTGTGCGGAAAGACACCTGATTTACGATGGTAATGTATCTGATATTTCTTTAAGAACACTGGTTTAATCTTTGTTACTTTTATAAGCTGATATTTGAATTATTAATGATACATAGGATCGGTTATGCCATGTGCTTGAATATACGATTACCACCCAATAATTCTGTTGGTATGCTTAGGAACAAATGTGCATATATAATTACCTTAAGGTGAAAGCACATAATTTTTATAATTTTCCTGTAAACAACGAAGCAAGTAAATATAAGCAATGTCAAAGTACTGTCTGTAGCATAAATGATTTTATAGAATAAGATTCTCGTATAGTAACAAACATATGAATGTGGTTTATATTTTATAAACTCTAAAGCCCAGGAATTTCACATTCCCAGGCTCTACGAACGTGGCAATGAAGTTGTTGGCATTGAAGGAGTCGAGAAGCTAGTTTCAGAGTTCTTTGAGGCTCACGATGATTTAACCCACACAGTTGAAGATTGTTCATTTGGAAAACTGTACAAGGTAAGCTCTGTTGATAATAATGGCATCTGGCCTTAGTGATAATTTAGTGTAAAGCTTGCCTCTTCCCTAACTGTGGATTATGTTTGTTGACGTTGAAAAAAATATTCAGGCGTTGTTGTAGGTGTAGTGAAGATTAACGAGGTAATAAGAGTACTAAGGCTGAGGCACGTGTTGATGATGAATGGTGAGGAGGGCTTGGGAGGAGCCTTTTAAGGGGAAAATATCGAGAGATAGGCTGAGAATTAGATGGCGAGATAAGGGGAAGGATGATATGGAGAGAAGAGATTTGGTGGAAGTGGATGCCTTTGATAGAAGGCAATTGAGAGGGCACATCAGGCAGCCGACCCCTTAATATCGGAATAACGATGGGAAAGAAGCTCCGATAGACCTGTTTTGCCATATCTAAAAAGAACATGATAAGTCGTCGTCAGTAACTGACTGTTATTGAAGTTTTCATATAATCAAAATGAGTTAAACATTATCATATCTTACTTATCCAAGTATTTAATAGTGAGAGATGCTTTGGCAGTTTCCATATCCTTATGTTATACTGAACCTTAATTTTGATGTATAAAATTAGATAAAGTGGATAAAAAGATATTTACTAAATGGGAAATCAGGAATCTTAGTATGGAAACTTTTTTTGTTGGAATATCTTATTGGTCACATCGTTAGGATAAAAACTAGAACCTAAAAATAGAGATTTACGAAAATAAGATCCTAAGCGAATATAAATTAAATCCTTTCAACAGAGGAATTCTGTATATAAAAAAACCAAGCATTTTAGTCAGATTCTCAAATGGCCAAAATGATATAATTATAAGCTAAAAAAACACACACACAAGGATAATAAATAGTCTATGTTTATACTAACCAATTAATTCAGCTAAGACAATACAACATATAAATAATTATTCGTAATGATGTAGAGCTATACTTAGCCATCACTCGTTTGTAAAGCAATGGAGAAAATGGAAAAGTGTACTTGCTGAAAAGATCCTATCAATAAGAATAATGTGGCAAATCAGCTCAGACTGCTTAGGGATGGATTAACATTTGGAGTATGGAAATTGTAAGCTATTGTTAGAGATATAAGGACTAATATGAATATAAATGTCGAAGGAGTGAATAAATCCACTTGTCTAGAAGTTTTATGAAAGCAGGCTGCTAAATCACAGTTTAAAAGAAGATTAAATGTTCTTTGATGTTACAAAAACATTCCTGGCAAATTAGATTCAACACATGAGTGTATAAATGTGTAAAGTTACATGGGGATATACATTAGACACCTCCTCCACATTCGTTTAACAGGCTCACTCATAATTCCTCCTTTAAGTTTGCTCAACCAACTTACGTTTTATATGAAAATAGTACTACCTTCACACAATATGTGGTGACAGATTTCAGAGGTTTAGTTAGCACCAAACTACTTCAGCAAACCCACAAATCTCTCTGCACTTTGCCAACGTAAATAGTAAAGAGAGAATGAAATAGATATACTGTATTATGAATAAGTGAGGATAAACCATCAAATACATGAATATATACATAAGAAAACAGTTGTACAAGTAAATAAAACGGACCGACCAATAATGGCTCTTCAAAGTTCGTCACACATAAATCTGTGAACATTGGTATATGTGAATATACCATGAAGCCTAGTCCAGTTACGAAGTAAAAAGAAAAGCATCCAGTCATCTAGAGATGAACAGTTTGGTATTGTGGCACATTGGCAGTACATGGATGCTGAAGGTGTTTCAAAAGTAGCACCACCCACCAGTTCTAAAGGTGTAAAGGCTATGCATGCTATTGGAAGTACCTGTTAAAGTGGAGATAAGACTGGCAAACATGATTTCCGGCATTAGTCTAAATCTACGTTGGTATTAATGAGAAAAAGTAGACCATTGCTTTGAGCAATCTTGGTTAAGATAATGATCTCGGAAAGATGTTAACAATCAGAGCCATTTTCCAGTAATGGTAAAGAAAGTCTAAAAATGCAATTAATATGGCTGTCTTTGTTATATAAGCATTGGATAATATAGTATCATAGTTCCATCGAAAAGATGCTTCGCGGGGGATAAAAGTATTAGATGTCATCAGATATTTTCTTAGTCAAGTGCAGCGTTACCTATGCAAAAGGAAAATGATAGGACAAGTGTATGGTTAATAACCGGGCATATTTCTCTTTTAGTCTTGCCATGTACTTAATTGACATCACCTGGTGATTTGTTCCAAATCTCAATTAAGCCAAATGGGAACTTCACCTTTCATATGAAAGGAGGGAATAATGCAAACAAAGAGTAGATTCATCTGTATATTGTATTATTTGATTTTCTAAGCTAACAGAAAAGCCTTTCTTTAGTAGAGATGAACAACAAAGGCCACATAATCCTAGTTTGTGGAACACCAACCTGAATATGTCGGGACTCACTATAAACAACATAAAAAATGTAACTAAGAAACTTTTCATGAAAATTTTTGCCAAATGGTATTTGTCACAGCCATTAGATGTTTTTCACAAGTTCTTACTTTTCTTTTCCTTGAATTTCATCTGTGCTTTCATTTACAGACTTCTGATAATCGCCTGAAAGTGTATGTCTGTGATGTCACAAAAGTCCCCTCGGATACACTTGGACCATTTGATGCTGTTTTTGACTGGGGTGCATTTACTGCCATCCACGAGGATAATCGTCAAAAGTAAGAATATTCCTTTCTTATCTTGGTTTCACAATGGAGTTGAGCCTGTAAAGATTATGATTAATCTGATGTTATTAGTGGTTATTTGATATTTTATTTTATGACTTACGTATGAGCCTTTTTTTACGTTTGATGGATTAGCTATTGTAAGTCGTAGTTTTAGTCACTTTTACTTAATGTTATTTTCCTTCTGAAATACAAGTACTGAACTATCTGCTATTCAAGAGAAAGATTGATGGAAATATAGATAGACAGATATAGATAAGATATTCAAGAAATAATCAGCTTAAATAGATAACAGTATATTGAATTTTATCGTGTTATTAAATGTACTCAGTACCATCAGCTAATAATGCAAAAACTAGAGCAAATCTTAGGTCCAAGTATGTTTTCACTATTGTTAAAAGACAAATTTAGAGAGCCATGAGTAGATAGATTCCAGTGGTGTGCTTTCCTTAATTAGAATTACCTATGTTGCACAATTTTTGAAAAGAATTCCATAATTAGTTTTAAAATTCCATTCTCTAAGTGCAATTATTTTTTTTCCCTCAAGGTATGTGGACATCATCACAGGTATGCTGAAGCCAGACTACCGTTACTTCG
>NC_090728.1:37535653-37565653 GCF_036898095.1 Palaemon carinicauda
TAGTTCAGCCGGCATGCTGCCGACTAGGCTAGTACTTGGTGGCACTAGCCGACAGAGAGTGTAGTTCAGCCGGCATGCTGCCGGCTAGGCTAGTACTTGGTGGCACTAGTCAACAGAGAGAGAGAAAGCATGGAGAGAAGAGCTACCTTATTATTATGGTTTAGTACAATGAATAAGGGTGTAGGTACTACAGTATTGTCCCTACTGTCTTCATCCAGAATGAGGGTTCAAATCTGTTGCCAGCTACTCTGCCGGTTCCAGGGATATGGATGGCAGTCCAAGAGAGGACTGAAGAACACTTAAAGACATAAGGGTCTCCCACCGGCAGCCGTCATGGCCGGCACAACCTTTCCTGGAGCCTTGCGTCTGTAGGGGAAAGGTTGGAGCGGCAATCAAGCCGCCTATGTAGGAGCCCGGCCAGCACCACAACCCACCTGGCAAGCGGGGAGATTGTAGGACACCGGCCAAAGACATAGCGATGGCTAGGCCATCACTAAAGGACAGAGAGGGATAGGGAAAGGGTCTTGTGTGTTGTGTCGGGAGAAGGCGGCACAATTGCCGCCCACTTCCGGTCACAAATCAGAATCATCGTTTCAATATCGGCGCCGTCCTGGGCGGCAGAAGAATATCGATTTCTCAGCCCAGGACCTTGCCGAAACAAGACTTGTCTTCTAGACCGCAAGGGAGAAGGTGGCGGCAGTATAATACCACTTTGGATGCGGGCTAGGGAAGCTAGGCTTCCTATGTCTGCAACTGTAAACCGGCAGGGGAGTGACTACTACCCCGGCAGCCAAGTTGCTGACATAAAGACTGAATACTCTGAGTTACTGTCGTAATTCAAAGCCGGGATACTCACCGGCAAAGAGGGAAGACTGAAACACTAGCCTAGTCAAGCCGGAGTACACTACTCGGTGGCAAGACCAAGATAGGGTTGTCGCCTAATGGCGACACTCAGAGGGAAGGAAGGGTTTACCCTTAAATCTCTAAAAGAAACGAGTATCGAATTATATAAATAATTCCAGGAGATATAGTATCTCCTGTTGAATTGATCAAACGAAACACGAGGGTAAACGGGGATAATGTAAGAAAATATACTAAAGCGCATAGGCTAGGCTAGCCTAGCACGGGCTGAGATCTCGGCTACGTTATATCACCGAGACTCTAACGTGTACGATCGATACCTTGAGGGAAGAGGAATTATATGCGCATGATCTTATCTTCACTAGTATAATTTTGCCTAAATAGCTATAATTCATTAAAGCTAAATACCGGGAACGTTGTTCTACTGACTAAATAAGGCATATGTGGCGAACAACAGCGTCCAAAATGGCACCTCTGGTTACCGGCTAAGCTCCGGTAAACACATCTAAATTATGCTAATTTAACTGTGAGAAGGGAGCTAAAAATTATACACAGGAAAGATTAAATACTCAACTTTCCGGAGGTAGAAGATGCTGGAGAATGCATGATAAATCCTCGTAATAGCAACAGAAAACAATGAGAGCAAGCGGGAGTACACCGTGCGCAATTCGCTACTAAACAGGGAATGGGTAGCCATATTGGACCCTGTAGTAGTATGGGAAGGGGATCCACCGGGTACCCTTTATGACGGCTCCCCTTCAATTTCGCCACTCTTCCCCCTCAGAACGAAAACTCTATTCGGGGTGAAGATTGCCACGTGTCGTATTAAGAAATACGTCCCCTGATATTATGCGATATCCTTAATAAAACTTTTAAGGATACTCGCGCCAGGAGTTAGAATTCTGGAGACCTATGGTCAATTCTCTGGGAGTATCGCTGTAGCTAAATATCCCTTAGAAAGCTGCCTAAAGAAACCTTCCATCAGGACGACATGGCTTGAACCCAAATATATATATATATATATATATATATATATATATATATATATATATATATATATATATATATATATATATATATGTGTGTGTGTGTGTGTGAGAATGTATGTTTGCGTGTACAGTAATTCCATACTCGTTTTTCTTTCTGGAGGGGATTGCACTAGAGGGATACTTCTGCATAATTTTAATGATACAAGCATTTATATATTTTATTTTTTAGATTGCATGAAGGCAAGTCTACAGTGTAATGTTTTCTCTTTCTTAAAGGTCCCAACAGACAGCTGCGTTTCTTGGAAACGAGAGACATTGCCAAGGAATGGGGAGTTGACGCCTTGTTCAACAGCTTCGTCATCGTCACAGCTTCAGAGAAGAAATAGAGCAGCTGTGCTTAAGTCACTTTATTTCATGTACTTGAAAAGAAATGAGGACACTAGACTATTTGGTTATAGATTTACTTTTCCAAAATTTTTTCTTTGTTGATTGGTATATTCATTAGGTAACTGATTGATTGAGAATTGATTGGAGTCATTTTTTTTATCACCTTGATACTTCGCATGACCCATTATCCGAGTTGCAACCATTCTTTGGGAGAATAGGATATGGTATTCAACATACAGTACAATGAGGTGGTCAAGAGGCGAATAATTTCTTAATATATCAAAGGCACAAATATTATAGTTTTTTTGTTTGATATCTAATTCTGAGTGCATAAAAGTCAAAATTTAAAAAACTAGCATCTGGATTACTCTACAAGTAAAATTAGCTACAATTAATTTGTAAAACGCTTAGATTTCTCTAGTAATTGTTTCATATTTCATAAAAATTTCAACATTTCTTATTTTTACCATTATAGTTTTTGCGTACTATACTATGTAACATGTTATTTTAAATATTTTACTAAACATTACACATTTAGAGTAAAGAAGTGGGTAAAATTTAGCCTTATATTTCAAGGAAGTTTGCTTATGTTTAACCAAACTAATGTTATTCTATAATCATCTTGTCCATCATGGTTAAATATGTGTAAAATAACTTTATCATTAGTGTACCTGTTTGTTAAGAATCTTTAATATTTCCTAAGGGTTAAAGCTAATTACTTTTTGTTATGACTTGCGATATCTAAGCAAATAGAAACTATAGTGATATTTCAATGTATTAAAAAAGACCAAAATTACCATCTCTTACAGTAAAGATATAACATTGACATTAAAAATGAAAATAATGATTGTGAATGTGATAATAAATGAATGAAAAGAAATGATTTCTTTTGTTTATTTCTAACTCGCTTATGTGCGTTTTATTAAATGGAATATATTTCTAATCTAATTCTGTATTCACTCGTATTAACTGCATTTAATTTAATGAGTTAAACCAATCCTAGCATACATAATTCTATTACTTGTATTAAACGCATAATTAAATGCAGTTGAACAAAATACTAATCTGTGCAGGTTGAAAGGTTTTAGGTTAAATATCCACTCATAAATGGCAGAGGCAAGGGATAGTAACATTGCCTTAGCTAGGAGAACAATGCCCTAGAGACTGACCATATTTACATATGATCATTGCCCAAGTCCCCTCTCCACCCAAACTAGGATCAGGGAGGGACAGGCAATGGCTGCTGATGACTCAGTAGGTAGATCTATAGGCTCCTCAAACCCATATCCTTAGCTCATAAGGATGGTGAGGCTGCAGACACTACAAGAAATTATCGAGCTTGAGTGGACCTCGAACCCCAGGTTTGGGATAGAGATTATCAAGAAATTTGAGAGGATGCTTGGGACTTAGTCCAAATACATTAGAACTGAATCAGGAGACATTGACATGTCAGGAGAATACCTATTTCTGTATTGCCAAATATTTATGCAAGTAGATTGTAAAGGATGATTTAATCATGAAAGTGAAATTGTTCTCTCTGGCTCTTAATTTTGAAGTACCGATTGTGTATCACCAAGGCTGTTTACCTCTTTTGGGATGGTTATGAAAATATGGAAAGATAGAAAGAGATTTCACTCAGCCAGTCTTTGTTATTTAGTCCAGGAAAATTTTAGGGCTTTTAACAGATAAGGAAATTATTGATGGCTAGTAGAACAGGTTGCCTATCTAAATGCAAGTTTTTATCAGGTTAATTAACTATGATGGAACTAGTGGATTTTTTACATCTCAACTTGTAAAACAATAACTAGAATAAAGTGAAGGTTTTCATAGTAACGAAGCTGTGCATTGCTCAGGTGTCTGATGGTTTTTTATTTAATCAACATCACGGTTTCATACACCACGATTCTCAAACTATTTCTGACATCAGAAATGAGCATCCACCAGAAGATTGATAATTGTTTTTACTTATGACTTAAACTTCCATTAGCTGATGTAATAATGCTGCGTGTTGTAAGCAAATATGCAGTCAGTTAGATAGCAATGTGTAAATTATTTTGGATTTTTGGGAAGGCGGTATTAGCTTTTAAATGACAGTACATCTTCCTTTTGGGAATCTGCCTATCTTGCAGACGTATATTTTTGGGCTCAGCCATGTCGTTCTGATGGAAGGTTCCTTTAGGCAGCTTTCTAAGGGATATTTGGCTACAGTGATACTCCCAGAGAATTGACCATAGGTCTCCAGAATTCTAACTCCTGGTGCGAGTATCCTTAATATAACTCTGAAGGATATTGCATAATATCAGGGGACATATTTCTTGATACGTAACATAGCAATCTTCACCCCGAATAGAGTTTTCGCTTTGGGGGGGAAGAGTGGCGAAAATGAAGGGGAGCCATTATCAAGGTTATGTGGTGGATACACTCCCGGTACCAACCCGACGAACTATTCCTTTTGTAGTAGCTAATTAAGCACGGTGTTTCTCCCAACTGCTCTTGGTGGAATAAAAGAAAATAGTTTGTATCTAAGAAAGCTTAGTGGATTGTATATTATGAAACAAACTTATTTTTATTGTATCTCTCAAGCCCCTCCTTCCAAAAAATGTCTTAATCCGTTATTATTATTTTTTTCTGGTATTAACAGCAGCCCCCTTCAGAGTACTGTATTTACAGTATATAGAAAAGAGTGAGTACATCCGTCCCTGGAATCCAATGTATCGCAAAACATTATGAATGTGGATTATTGCCTGTTATTAGTGTGTAGTAGTCTGTGATGCTGCTCTGTACTGTATTCATATTATTTGCCTTTTAACTAGATGTAAGCTACTGTATTGTTATATGAGAGTGTGAAGATGATAGGGTGGACAGATCAATGTCATCTACACTACTGTTATAACTGAAGGTCTGCAAGGACTCATGGATGCCTTCATCGTCAGACTGATAGGGGTCAACTTGGAAAAGAGATTGGGATGACTGGGAATCTTGCCGATTGGAGATCTGAAACTCCTGCTGATTGGAGATCTGAGACTCCTGCTGAAAAAAATGGTTTATGGTGACTGAGTTTTCCATATTCATGATATGAGTCAGATGAAGGAAAAGAATTAGCTTATGATATGTTAGTGTCCTGCAATCAAGGAAAAAACTGTAATGAAGTGTTGTATTAAGTAAAGTGCAATACTTTTCATGCTGTCCCTTCAATGTGATGTCAACACTTCTGAAAGCTTACAGAAACTTCGGTGTTAGAATGAATTGTGTGATGTTGTGATTGTAAGTAATGATGGAAGACAGACACTGGGCCGCAGCTGTATTTTGGCATGCCATTCTTCAGTTTTAGCTGCCGTACTTCAAAGCAGATTGACGGCAGAGCATGACTGGTCAATATTAAGGCCATTGATTATTAACATTGGGGAATTTTCGGTAAAGAATTCGGGCAATGAGGGTTCTGTAGTCATGGTCTTGTTAGGATTTTAAAGTTCCATTTTGTAACTGTGTAGTGGTATATCTTGCATGTAGCTTAGTATTTTTCTCTTGCTAGTACAATATGCAAAAGGGATGCTAATTTTGCCTTTAATTGATTATTTGAATTGACAAAACGATGTTAATGTATTCCTAACAGTTTTTTTGTTTCATTTACAAAAATATTTTTTTGCTTGTTTTTATGAATACAGCATTTCATAACAGTTTCTTACACCAATGTGCTCCCCTTCTCAGCCACTGTTTTTTTTCTTAGTTTTTTAATTATAATATTCCCTTTCACCTAATGTTCTTATACTTTTACTTATAATCAGCAAGCTAAAGGCAAGAGAAGCAAAGGGGGAAGTCAGGTTCTAGCTGGGTCCCCTTGCCCAGTATAAATCAAGGGGTGGTGCCCAGTGTTCCGTTCTCTTGACCTGTTACCTATATTTTTGGGTATTCCACCGTTGTATATTTGTTGTGTAGTGAATGTCGGGTTGTGGTTGGCATTCGGATACTAGGCAGTTCGGGTGCTACCTCTGGCCTCAGTCCGCAAACCACTACATAATTTTTGGTGCGCAGACCAGGGAAACACCAACCTTTAGTAGGGAGGGCATCGTCATCCAGTAAACACCAAAAGGCTAAGAAGAGCCTGAGCCGGGATGTGACCAGATTGTCAGTGACCTGGCAACTCGGGTCCATTCCCTGACACTTCAAGTGGCGGCCCTGAAGACCGTTGAGCCGTCACCAATGTGCCACGTTGCCACTGGAGTCACAACCACAGTGACCACCAGTGCTCCATCTACGTCCCCTGCTTGGCCAAATTACAATGGTCTGGCAATCCCAGTGACTGGAACAGAGCCACTGGTTGGAGGTCTCCAGCCCCCTCCAGGGTTCACACCATTACTCCCCCCTGTACCAGGCTTCTAGGAGGCTCCTAATGCGAGTGGACTGCTCGCTTCATCGCCTGTTCCGGCAACTAACCCCGTTAGTCCACCAGAGCCTGCAGCCAGTAGACTAGGGGAACAGTTCCTGGACAATCAGGCTGAAGCCAGTAGGCCAGAAAAGGCTCCAGCAGCTACCGCTGAGGCAGTTCTTGCCCAGACAGGGGCTATCCCAAAGCAGAAACGCAAGGCCAAGGACACCACCAGACCAACCATACCCGAAAGGACATCATCACAGGAGTCTACCAGTGAAGATTCTGGTAGTGACACTTCCAGCTCCTGTCTCAGTGTCGGCTCAGATGACACTGTCTCTACTGACCATGTCCAGTCCCTCCAGACAGAACGCAGGCTGTCTGATCTGCTTAAGGTCCTCGACTCCATGAGGAACCCCAAGCCTGGAATCTTCCAGCTGGAAACTGGCCAGAGTTTTGCCCGATTCCTGAGGGATTTTGAGGCCTACTGTGCTAGTAAGTATACCGCAGGAAGCTCTGGCCGGTGGACTGTTGACCTAGGAATATTTCTAAAGGGAGAAATCCATGAGGCGTTCTCGGCCATGAGGGGTCCCTAGATCTCATACCTCGCCATGAAGGAACGCCTCCTCGAGAGGCGTGATACCGGCAGGAAGGCCTGGTTCAGCAGTGCCACCTGTGGCGAGGGCGAACTGCTGAAAATTTACGCCGTCCGGTTGGCCTATCCTCGCCGTAGTTTGGACCGGAGGGAGCTTAGGCGGAAGCTCCTAAGAACTGTTCCGAGCAGAGCTGCGAGTTGGCTGGAACAGTCTCTGGCCACCATTAATGTCTCCGCCGGCTGTCAGGCCACTTGGCAGGATGTTTTACACCTGTTGGGTGTTCTCGACGAGGCATCATGCAGCGAAGCTAGAAGGCAGAGGATTTGGCCCTCAGTTGTGTGGGACAGTCATGGTACGGCTCGTATGCCGACAGGGTTGCCATGGCTGCCCCCAGCCGTTCACCTGGACTTGACAGAGCGTATTTACGCACACCTCCTTGACCTGTCCCCAAACCTTCACCTGTGGAAGTGCGCCTGCCACCATCGCGCACCCCGGATAGATCTCCTCAATTCCAGAGGAGGTACTGTGCATGGTGCCGAAAATCAGGGCACCATACAAAGGATTGTCAAAGGCACCTCAACCTGTGTCTACGCTGTGGCTCGGCAAACCATTAGGTCACACAGTGTGGACGACAGGTGCTGCCTATAAGTAGAGCACCCAGTCAGAAGACAGCCAATGCCCGCAGCCCTGGGAGGGAGACTACCTCTGTCCAGACTCCTTCAAGGTGGAGAGCAGTACCGGTGAGTGCTACTCCGGCCCCGTCGTCCTATTCTGGATCAACCAGTAACCGAGAGACCCGAAGTGGGAGCGAGTCCAGTGCTCTTTCTCGGACTGTGCAGAAGAAGAGGAGCAAGAAGGCAAAACCTAGGAAGTCTAGAACTGAGGAGCATCATAGGGCTTTAAACACCAGGCCTTCCATGTAGAAGATGGGGCTACATTGAAGGAAGGTGTGAGTGCTAGGGTGCGTACTCCTAGTATTCCGTTGGCAGCCTCGGAAATCTTGGTTTCGAAGGTTACCCCTCAACTTGAAAAGGTCATTGCACCTCCAATGGCTCTTTCAGGATTGCCCAGTGATAACCTATCCTCGATACGGTCCAGAGCTTCTCCAGCTGACTTCTCCAGGGAGGAAGCAGGAACTGAGCCTGTATTGAAAACCCTTCGTCGGGTTAACCTGGCGCAGTTGACTCCTGTACCACTCATGGTTGTCCAAGTGACTATGTGTGAGTTTCCATCGGGAGCGTTGGATGCTCTCATTGACTCTGGAGCTGAGGTCAACCTCCTGTCAGAGAGTAGTACAGGATCACCAGCTGCAGCTGGTACCCAACACCATTGGTCTGAAGGGTTTAGGGCAAACAGGACCTAAGACCTTAGGTACTGTACTGTTCACCCCTATACTGCTTGGAATGACATTCGCTCCGAGTGTGTTCCATGTAGTGCCTTCAGGGACTATGGCTGAGCACGTAGTGCTTTGTTACCAGTTCTTGAGAGCAAATGGGGTGATAGTTGATGGAGCCCGAAATCGGCTGAGCGTTGGCAGTACTCCCCAAGAGCCTCTTTGGGAGTATCATGTCCCGATACATGGAGCCTGTTGTCAGCAAGTGCTTTATGCACTTGAGGTCCACGCAGCCGATTCAATGAGGATTGCCAGTATTAAGCCAGTACTTGTTCCAGTTACTGTTAACTTTCCTAAGGGACTTGACATCTCTTCTAGGTGCCCTGCCTGTCCGACCAACTGTTGACCGGAAATGTATTATGATGGCGACATCATAACCCCTGGTCTGTCAAGGAAAGTTACAGCAATCCTGGCATCTTTGAACTGAAAGACAGAAAAGCCTCAGTTTTAATCAAGGGTTCATCTGAAGAAACTGCCAAGATTAAGAAGGGCGATCTCTTGGGGAAGGTGTTCACCATGGCAATGGTGGATGCTCCTCTATCCTGCCTAATAGCACAGGAGTGTGACCTGACTCCTGAACCGAGCGTAATATTCTATAGAATTTGCAACATTCATACTTTATAATTATGAGAGTAATTTACTGAATAACAAAATGTCTGCGTACTTGAAGGTTCTTCTAACAATATCTTGGCTCCGTTAGTCTACATTTCCTTACAAACCTTCGTGTTGGTATACCCTAATTTGGGCTACAATCATTAACCTAAACATATAGTAACAATTACTATGACAGATCATCAGTTTGCAAACTAAGAGCAATGAATTGATCTGTAGAAAATAAGTGTTATTTTTATTTCTTTTACTCATCTATCGCTATATATTCAATTTTTTATTAGATTTTATGTGTTAGTATTATAAATATGCTTAGAGCCTGTACTATATAAGGATGATTTTCATATGTAAAGGAAGGAGAACGACAAATTCCATTCTATCAATTCTCAATTTTCATCGGCATAAGTCTCCATAATACGATTTTTAACAACGAAAATAGCAGCTGGTGATTGTCTAGAACTGATGGTATCAGTAGAGTAAATTAAGGATTACTGCAACCTAATGAGGTTTTCGAGGAAAGTTGAAAATACTGTAATGAAAAAATTCTTCAAATGTCATGATGGGGAAAATGTTTAAAGCCAGACAAAGAGCCAATAAGAACATTAGTATCTAATGTTATAGAATTTGTATCACTTCCAAATTACTCCTTATTCAATTTCTTATTTTTTAGGAATTTTTTTATGATGGAAAATTTGAATAGTGCTCACTTCATCTCCAAAATATACAGGATAAATAGAACTATGAGCACCTATGGTAGTCTGTTTATACTCTTATTTACAGATTTACTGATTTTCTATCACAAAGGGCTATGAATGTCTTTAAAAAGATGTGCACAAATCTACTTTTGTAATAAAATCAATGACGAAAATTGTAACAAATTGTTCATAAGTTTTATTTGTTATTGTTAGTAGAATTTCATTTGCTTTCTGGCATACGGTATACTCTTTTGACATTACAAGCTTAGTCAGTTAATGAAATTGTAAATACTTTCCATGATATTCAACAATGATATGGTAGAAATGAACCTAGGTATCACTGATTCCCTAAGGGTAATCAGAAACAGAGGTAACTGGACGAGAAAGCAAAGGAAAGATGAGTGTGACATAGGCAGTTGTGACAGCTCCATTTTCTTAGGATGACTCCTCAGTTCCTTTGTAGTGTGTTACGTGTTGTTCGTGCATTATAGAGCCCAATGTAACAAATTGAAATGGCTGCAATTATGGCTGTATAGATGCTATAGCCAAGTTTCGTGGTGAGTATCATGGTACACCTAGTGTAGTGGAAATTTTTTTAAAAGCTCATTGTGTTATCCTCCAAAGTTTAAAGTGCCCCAATGCAATTCTGAGTTAGCTTTTATGGAAGACCAGCACATTTTCTACTGTAACTCAACTGTAGAGATTGCTAAGACAATAAAAGACATGTCGGTGTCAATCATAAGGTAAGGAATTATTTGTGATTTACTTTTAGAGTTTGTGACCTGGTTAGGGGCGTCTGTGATTCTTGCCCTTGGTTATGACTTGGGTAGGTTTGTGATCTGGGAACAGCTAGGTCTGTGACCTGGGCGGATTGCCCCCGGCTAGGTATGTGACCTGGGAAGGGGGGTCTGGGGACTTGCCTCCTGGCTAGGTCTGTGACATGGGAAGGGGGGCACAGGGCCTTGCTCCCCAGCTAGGTCTGTGACCTGGGAACTACTAGATTAGGTGGGTTTGTTAGGTTCTCTGGCCTTTTACAAATCTTAAAAGTGTTAGATAATGATGTTTTTTCCTGTTTTTGCCTACCCAAAGTCCCAGGTTCCCACCTGTGTCAGTTGGGAATGGGGGGGGGGATAAGGAGAACGGTTTATTTGCGGTGGAAATAAAGGTCAAATTCGTTAAAAGCACATTTACTGTAGGAAAAGTTGATTTTTCTCTTGGAAATGTAGTTTCGTGCTGTTCAATAATTGTACCAAAAATATCATGCCGTTTGCTATTACAAATTCCTTTCTTTTTCATCCAATAATACGGAAAAATTGGCAGATGATGTGCCCGTGGTAGCAATTGGGGACAAAGGTCATATTGTTTATAATTTATTTATAAGGATATCAGTCAACACTACTGTATTATATTCCAAGAATAGACACACTATGAAGTATGGAGTGCAAGTTCAAGGTTGACCTGTAAAGTTCTTCATATGAAAGTACAGTACTTGTTCAAAAACCACCTATGAGAAATATTCTTGTGTATGGAAATTGTGAACACCAGCATAGCAACAAATTACTGTCAAAACATAACCGTTAAGTGCACGCCTGGTCGACGCGCACCAGTGACGTCACAGTGCGGGAACCTTATGTTATTCCCATCTTGGGCTATATCTTTTGAGATTTTGATTCCTTTGCTCTAGTAACTCGAGGATTTTTTTCTTTTTATCATCAGAAATACCGCAGTAAATTTATATTTACAAACTTGTTACCTTCACCAGCTTCTTTGTGGCGAAGGTTATGTTTTGATAGGAGTTTATTTATTTGTTTGTATGTCTGTTTGTTTGTGATTAGCATAGCTCAAAAACTATTTGACCGAATCTCATAAAATTTGGGGGGATGATTGGCCATGATGCAAGGAAAATTTAATTAGATTTTGGAAGTGATTGAGTCAAGGATCAAGGTCAAGGTAACGAAAAGGTCATAAACGTTATTTTGCTATATAGTGGTCAATTTCTATCCGATTTGCATGCAACTAGTACCAAAATATGCATAATTCAACTGCCTATCTTGTGATTTGAGAGTGATTGGGACAAAGCTCAAGTTAAAACCGTATTTTTTGGTATATAGTAGTCAATTTTTATCCGCTTTGCATAAAACTAGTGCCAAAATGTGCATAACTCAATTGCCTATCGTGGTATGTGACGTTGGCGAAGGTATGCACTCTAGTTCTAGGTAGTAAGGAATTTTTGGGCTCAAGCCATGGCGTCCTGATGGAAGGTTCCTTTTTGGTAGCTTCCTTGGGTATATCACTACTAAATATTCCCAGAGAATTTAACCACAGGTTATCACAGTATTCTAACTTCTGGAGCGAGTATCCTAAAGGTTTCCCTTTTAAGACATCGTATATCAACAGGGGACGCATGTATTAACGCGCCACATAGCTATCTACACCCCAAACAGAGTTAACACTTCGGTGTGTAGGGGCGGAGAATGGCTGGGGAGCCGTTCCACAGCTAATCTCGTTCGTGGCTACTTTTGGTACTCGAGACGTAAACAAACGGGCGCCATTGCTAAATGACGTCACGTCCGTCCCCATCCTTCTTCTAGTAGCTTGCCTTGCTAAGACGGATTTTCCCTTGTGTATTTTCATCAGCTTGCATCTTCGCTATGTCGCTACCTTCGGCCTCGCCTTCTTCTGGAAAGTTGAGTACAAGGTTCCAGTATTGTTTAAATAAGCTCTGACAGTAAAGTAACTTTTACTTTTCGAGATATTTGATGTTTTGTGGCAGAGCTGTGCCTCGACCGGACCGGCCATTTTATGGCGTCGCTGTTGTTTTGCATGCCTTATTTAGATAGCCTCAACAGCGTTTTCCGGCCTCATTAACTAATCGATACTATTAGTTATTTAGTCTTCATAGCTAGGAACTTTTATATCGTGTTTTGACGCTTTATTATCGGTCATCAACTGACCCCATACCAGTTGGCTAGTATAGCCCCTAGGCCAGAGCGCCTATATCAATGTTCATGCATGATATTTATCAGTGATCCTAGGTTTATTTATGAAGATAGTGGCATTATTTTACAATACTATTGACTGTGATGCAAGTGTTTTCGCCTTCAGGGACCATATAAGGGACAGGTTAGATAGTGTGTCTTTCTAACCTAACCTACAAGTAGGACCCCTATATGCTTCCTTCATCCCCTGCCTTAGGGCATCCCCTCTGTGTAGCCTTGCTCCCCCTACCACGTAAGGGGATCAAGCTCATATCAGAGTATTATATCGCTTCTCTGTCCTCCCTAAGGGAATGATCCCCCCTTAGGGTTGCGTCCGAGAATGAGGAACGGCTAGTCCTTCCTCTATTGCTGGGGCTAGGTCTCCGACCTTTCCTGCAATAGCGATACGTCTTCTATCCTTCTTAGTTCAGGGTGTAACATCCCTGCTCTAGGTTAGGTTTTGGAGGGGTTAGTTCTGTACCTTGCTGAAACGATACCCATGCACCGTTTTAAGACAGGCTGCCTTACCTTAGGCTAGGGAGTGTCCTCCCTTCCTTGGTGGCCGCTCTGGTACAGAACCTCCTCCACAGAAGACCCTTCTCTTCTCCCCTCCCCACCTATCTCTTGTATGGCCTAGCCTATACTTAGGTTAGTCTATACCCATCTGTCCCCTGTCCTACAACTCCTCCTTAGGGTGGAGTGATAGGGCTACCTTGAGCTCCTGTGTGCAGTCCGCTCTGGTACATATACCCTTCATAGTGTCCTATGGGGTTAGCCACTGGATGCGTTCTGTCTACAGGGGTTCTCCCCCCTCTTGGGTGTTCCTTGCCCTCCCTTGGGCTCCCTTAGCTCCCGGTCCTCTGCGGCCCCTGCTTCTGGGTGATAGGGCTAGCCTCTATCATGGGTACACCCACTCAGGTGGGATGTCTTGGGGTCCGGCCATCCCCCTTCTGTCTCTTTCACTATCCTGGTGCCGGTCCCTTGCCGCCTCTACTGTCGGTGATACCCACCTCCTACCTTGGTGACTTACCCCTTGCCCTCTGCGCCGACAGTCCCCCGTGTGCCGGGGGATTTCCGCCTGCCGCCGGCGCCTAGCCGATGGCCTTCCCTCTTTCCTCATAGCCTCAGTCGTCCGTCCACTGGCCGGCCCCCGGAGTGCCGGCATCCACTGCCGGCACTCCGGTTCTGCTATAACCATCCTTGTCCGTCACCAAGCCGGCTACCTCCGGCTGCCGGAGCCACCGCTCCTTGCCGGCGTGCCGCCGCTGTGCCGGCGGCTGCCACCCTGGTATTACTCTTGACTTCTATATTGTCTTCCTTAATGCCAGAAACTCTGCTGGAGCGGCCTCCGACGTGCCGGCGGTCTGCCGGAGCCTTCCGGAGGCGTCAAGACGACTTGCACCCCCTTCTACTAGCTATCATCTGATGTTGATAGCCCTACATCGCAACCAGATGACTTGATTACGTAAATGGATTGGTATTATCTTACCGTTCTATTAGTAACCATGCTGTCTTCTTGCATATCACAGATTTCCAGCATGCTGTGTGTATCTTAGCATGGCTGGTTGCCGGAAACCGTTACCCTATGGGATCTTCTAGTTCCCAATTCTAGTGTCTGAGTGGCCTCAGTCCTAGCCTTATACCCTTGACAACTTCCAATAGAATTCCCACTGCCCTACGGGCATTCCATGTTGAATTCTACTCTGTGCCTTCGGTCACAGCAGATTGTCTATGGATGAAGGTCACGGTAACCAGCCGGGCGGGTTACACGGAGTATGTATCTACTGTATCTCCTTCTTTCCGCCCATTCTCTGTGCATCACACTTAATGTTAAGTTAAAATTAATCAATTAATATTTAACTTTAGTTTAAGAGTCATCCTTATGACTCCCCCATACTCATGTTCTCTTTCTCTTACAGGAGGAGCAACTGAAGTGCGACCACAGCTTCTGTGCAGTGAAGCGCCCGCACTTTTATGGACACACGGCGTGTAGGACCCACGCCCCTTGTGCCAACAAGAAAGGGGATCTAAAGTTCTGAGACCCGCAGAACTGTACGGTCTGCCAGGATCGCCTGGTCGACGCGTTCAACAATCCTCCCTCAGCGGAGATTAGGGACGCTTCTCGAGAGAAGCTACGCAAATGGGTGCGTGGCTTCCAGAAGAACGCCACTGGACCGTACCTTGCCACTGAAGACATGAGGGCCTTATTGTTCCCAAAGGCATCCCCAGATTCTGTGGTCCCCAAGGATCAGATCCCCACCGTCCAGATATCGGTGGAACCCGATGTTGTCATGGCCCAGTCCATGCACGAGTGTCACCTGGATGCCGACAACGAGGAACGTATGTCGGATATTTCGGAGAACACGGAGAGGATCCTCATGGCCCAAGACGCGGACGATGAAGAGGACCAGGTGGATTACATCGAGTCGGAGCAGGAGGTCGCTCCGCCTTCCACCCCCGCCCCTACTCCTACACCGACGGAAGTGTCTCTCCCGTCTACCTCCGCTACCCCGTACCCCATCCCATCCGCCCAGGAGATGTTCCGTATGATAGAAGCCCTTATGGACCAGAAGCTTCAAGTGACACACGAGTACATCAGGTCCATGGGAGGTTCCAAAGAATCGAAGAAGATTTCGGTTAAGGACCTCCCGATATGCTCACACGCCAACCCCTGGAGGTATGCTGAGCATATGATCATCGCAACGGGCAAGATCTTCATCAGCGAGAAGATTGGCTCGGTTGCCCTGGAAGAAGTGGAGTTCTTCCCGAGCTTTGAGGCTTACCCGGACTGTTACGTCCGGCTTCGATCCGAACCTGCCTCTAAAGAGGAGACCGAACCTAAGGAGGTGATAGTGTTCGATCTCCCGAAGGCCCAGGCTATGCTGGCCAACGCCTTTAAAAGTAGGGGTTTTACCTGCTCAAAGTTTCCAGCGCTGAGCAAGAAGCACCCTACCTACGTCGCACCCGACGACGCAGTCCTTCCCTTTACGGAAAAGGCCTTCGCTGCGTGTCACAAGGCAGTGGAAGAAGGGAAGCCCTGTCCTGCACTGGAGGAGTGCAGACCCTTCTCCATGGTGACTCCCCCCGACGCTCGACACTGGAAGGATATCCAGCATACCTTCGTGGTGGGAAAACTAGATCCTGACGTGGCTGGACGTCAGTTTAATGAAGACCTCCCGAAACTTAATGACCATCTCCTTCGTCGGGAACAAGACACGAAGGAAAGGCTCGCAGCATCCATGTCCCTCCAAGTACAGCTTGACGTCATGGCTGGTGACACCAGAGTCCCCGACCACTACATGGTACTCGCCAAATCGCACATGGCGACTCTGGTAAAGGACCTGTACAATTTCATGAAGGCTCGGAGAGCCTGTCGTAAATTCGTGTTCTCAGGTGCCACAGTGAGACACGAACCCCGGAGGCTGATTTCCTCCAACGTCTGGGGTAAGCACCTCTTTCCCTCCGACCTTGTGAAAGAGATCACCGACAAGGCCGCCACTGAGAATAGGAACCTTCTCAACAAGTGGGGCATGTCGAAAAAGAGGATGGCCCTCAACCTAAGAGGAAATCCTTCAAGCCAAAACCCCAGCAACGTCAACAGAGACGGCAGTTTCCGGGACCCGCTACTCCCCAAGTGGCTGCTCAGCCACAACAGACCTTTCAGCTGGTCACCCAACCGGTTTTGTCCCAGTCACCGGTTTTCACCCCTGCCTTTGAGCAACAGACAACTACCTTTCGTCCCAAAGGTAGAGGCTCAAACAGAGGTGCAGGCAGAGACGCATCTCGCCGTCCCTCCAGAGGTAGAGGAGGAAGGGGAGCTAGCGGCCGAGGCAGTAAGCCCTCGGGACACCAGAAGCAATGAAGTGCTTCTGGTGGGAGGAAGACTCCGCCAATTCCAGGATCGTTGGACCTTCGATCCCTGGGCACACAGCATCGTCAAGAAGGGTCTAGGCTGGAGTTGGACTCAACCACCCCCAACCTTCCAGCAATTCTTCCAACAATCAACCCCCCTTCTGGAAGAATATGTCCTAGATCTCTTGAACAAGAAGGTGATAAGGAGGGTAAAGTCAACCAGGTTCCAAGGGAAACTGTTTTGCGTCCCCAAGAAAGACTCCGACAAGCTCAGAGTCATTTTGGACTTATCCCCCCTCAACAAGTTCATAGCGAACAACAAGTTCAAGATGCTGACTCTTCAACAGATAAGGACCCTTCTGCCTCGAGGTTCTTACACGGTCTCCATAGACCTGGCGGATGCCTACTGGCACGTTCCAATGAACCATCACGCTTCCTCCTACCTAGGATTTCGACTCCAAAGGAAAAGCTATGCCTTCAGGGCCATGCCCTTCGGCCTCAACGTGGCCCCTCGGATCTTCACAAAGCTGGCGGACGCCATAGTACAACAGCTCCGCCTCCGAGACGTCCAGGTGATGGCCTACCTCGACGACTGGCTAGTCTGGGCTCCATCGACCGAGGATTGTTTAAAATCCTGCAGCAAAGTCACCCAGTTCCTAGAACACCTGGGATTCAAGATAAACGCGAAGAAATCTCGCCTCTCTCCAGCTCAGAAGTTCCAATGGTTAGGAATCCAGTGGAACCTTCAGTCACACCGCCTTTCCATCCCCCAGAAGAAAAGGAAGGAAATAGCAGGGTCTGTCAAGCGACTACTGAAATCCAAACGGATCTCAAGACGCCAGCAGGAACGAGTTCTAGGCTCTCTACAGTTCGCCTCAGTGACAAACCCAGTGCTTCGTGCACAGCTAAAGGATGCCGCGGGAGTCTGGAGACGTTCTGCATCCATCGCTCAAAGAGACCTCAAGAGACGGCTCCCAAACAGACTTCGGCTTCTCCTCAAGCCGTGGTCGGAAGCGACGGCCCTGAAAAGGTCCATCCCTCTTCAACACCCACCTCCATCACTCAACATCCACACGGACGCTTCGCTGGAGGGTTGGGGAGGTCACTCCCACCAAAAACAGGCTCAAGGCACATGGTCTCCCCTATTCAAGACGTTTCACATCAACATCTTGGAGGCCATGGCGGTCCTTCTAACACTGAAGAAACTCTCCCCGCCTCCCTTGATCCATATTCGTCTAACCCTAGACAACTCGGTGGTAGTTCGATGTCACAATCGCCAAGGCTCAAGATCGCCCCAGATAAATCAGGTGCTTCTGACAATCTTCCGTCTGGCAGAGAGGAAGAAGTGGCACCTGTCTGCAGTTCACCTACAAGGATTCCGCAATGTGACGGCGGACGCTCTATCCCGGACAAGCCCGATAGAGTCGGAATGGTCTCTAGACGTAAGATCATTCTCCTTCATCTCTCACCAAGTCCCAGAACTTCAGATCGATCTCTTCGCAACGAGCGACAACAATCAACTTCCTCGATATGTGGCCCCGTACGAGGACCTCAAGGCAGAGGCAGTGGACGCCATGTCACTGGACTGGAGCAGATGGTCCAAGATCTACCTGTTCCCTCCCACCAACCTTCTGCTGAAAGTCCTCTCCAAGCTGAGAACCTTCAAAGGGACAGCGGCCCTAGTGGCTCCCAAGTGGCCCCGGAGCAATTGGTACCCCCTGGTCCTGGAGCTGCAGCCCACGCTGATCCCTCTCCCGAGCCCAGTTCTCTCCCAGCAAGTACAGAAGTCGACTGTCTTCGCTTCATCATCGAAAATCAAGGACCTTCATCTCATGATTTTCTCTCCCTAGCCGCGAAGAAAAGGTTTGGGATCTCAAAGAAAAGTCTAGACTTCCTCGAGGAATACAAGACCGAATCCACAAGACGGCAATACGAATCATCTTGGAGAAAATGGGTCTCATTCGTCAAGGCAAAAAATCCTACGGAAATCACCATTGATTTCTGCATGTCCTTCTTTATTCACCTTCATGGACAGGGCTTGGCAGCCAATACGATTTCTACTTGCAAATCGGCCTTGACTAGACCAATGTTGTATGCCTTCCAGATTGATCTGTCCAGTGACATCTTCAATAAACTGCCGAAAGCATGCGCTCGTCTACGCCCAGCACCCCCACCGAAACCGATCTCCTGGTCTTTGGACAAGGTGCTCCATTTCGCCTCCAACTTAGATAATGATTCATGCCCTCTCAAGGATCTGACTCAGAAAGTTATATTTCTTTTTGCTCTTGCTTCAGGAGCCCGAGTCAGCGAAATAGTGGCATTATCGAGAGAAGAGGGTCATATCCTGTTTACTGACTCAGGAGACCTTACCCTCTTCCCGGATCCGACGTTTCTCGCCAAAAACGAATTACCCACCAAAAGATGGGGCCCTTGGAGAATATGCCCCCTGAAAGAAGATGCCTCTCTATGCCCAGTAGAGAGCCTCAAGGTCTATCTTCGCAGAACTTCGGACTTTGGTGGAGGCCAGCTCTTCAAAGGAGAAACATCGGGCAGCGACCTGTCACTGAAACAACTAAGAGCGAAAATCACCTACTTCATTCGCAGAGTGGATCCTGACAGTACACCCGCCGGTCACGATCCTAGAAAAGTTGCATCGTCTCTGAATTTCTTTCAGAGTATGGATTTCGAAAGCCTTAAGAGTTTCACAGGCTGGAAATCCTCGCGTGTTTTCTTCAAACATTATGCGAAACAAGTGCACGAAGTCAAACATTTTGTGGTAGCCGCAGGTAGTGTTATGAAACCTGCACCTAACTCTGCATAGAACAGTGAGTTACTTGGGACTCTAACTCTTTGGGTGCCTATGTTGACCCTCGAGTGATACGTACTGATGTCGAAAACACTTAGTGCTTTTCATATAACTGTTCTTATCCCAGGTGAAATGTCATAGTCGTCACACGAGTGCCGCATGCTTAGAGCATGATGTGTTTTATTTTAAAGACTGACGTTCCTCGAGAACGAGTGCCTACTAATAAATTTGAAATTCTCTTTCAGATTCAAGAGCAAGTCTTTCATTACTATGTACATTATAATTTGTTGTAAATTAACTTTACATATATTGCAATTCATTAATATTCTCTGCAATTGTGAAATAAAATTTTTATTTTATTACTTGTGCGTCTCAATCCGCTCCTACTTATACTATGAAATACATGTCTGTCATAGTTTTATTATCCCCTTCCTCTTATGGTTGATGAAGATACTAAGGTCTCAACCCTTATTATATATTCACCTGTGCAATGTAATATTCCAATACGAATACTTACTCTCTTCATACCTTAGAGACCAGACAATTCTCCATTAACATACAGTGCCTAACCACCACTTGTCTGCCCTTGAGAATGTTCCTGTATGAATGCCAACCATTCAGTCTTGTCTCCAAGTTCTTCAGGTTCTTCTAGCAAGGTGAATAGCCCTTCGATAACCACTTTGATCTCGGCATGGCCCGTGGGAACTTCACTGCCAGGGGGGCAGGAAGGTCTCTTCCCTACGGTTCTTCTATTAAGATTACTATGCTACCCTGTTCAAAGCCCTTGGCACTTACTCAAATAAGGGAAAAATCTACCACGATACATTGATTCTCTGGTATTCTTCCATCAGGACGCCATGGCTTGAGCCCAAAAAACGGATTTTGAGCGAAGCGAAAAATCTATTTTTGGGTGAGATAGCCATGGCGTCCTGATGGACCCTCCCTGCTACTTCGTCCAGTTTTTCAGGTCCCACCCTGCTCTGCTGTATCATGGCAATCGGCAAGCAACTGGCTTCAGGATGAGGACGGACGTGACGTCATTTAGCAATGGCGCCCGTTTGTTTACGTCTCGAGTACCAAAAGTAGCCACGAACGAGATTAGCTGTGGAACGGCTCCCCAGCCATTCTCCGCCCCTACACACCGAAGTGTTAACTCTGTTTGGGGTGTAGATAGCTATGTGGCGCGTTAATACATGCGTCCCCTGTTGATATACGATGTCTTAAAAGGGAAACCTTTAGGATACTCGCTCCAGAAGTTAGAATACTGTGATAACCTGTGGTTAAATTCTCTGGGAATATTTAGTAGTGATATACCCAAGGAAGCTACCAAAAAGGAACCTTCCATCAGGACGCCATGGCTATCTCACCCAAAAATAGATTTTTCGCTTCGCTCAAAATCCGTTTTTTAGCAAACAATTCAACGGTGATTTGTTAAAGGCTACATGGAAAAGAAAAAGAAAAGGAAAATATTTTAGCATTTCAAATATCCCTTGAAGATTATAAAGAGGGAATTGACTAAAATTATGCTTATACACATCCACACATAGGCCTACAAACTCGCAAACGATTTCCCTTCAATTTCCTCTTTATAATCTTTGAAATTCTGAAATATTTTTTTTCTTTTTCTTTTCTTGTAGCCTTTAAGAATAATGCTCAATTTCTTAATCGAGTTTTACTTGAATCTCTATATGGAAATAGGATTTAAATATAGATTACTTAGTAAACACTTGATAAATCCATTATTTTGGGTAAACAGTTGTAATGATGGAATAAAAGATATAAATGAAATCGGAAAATGCCAGTTTTTTTTTTTATCAAAGGCTCACCCCCGGAGAATTTATGAAAATGGCACTAGAGAAAAACTCGAAAAGCACACGCACACACGCGTATATATATATATATATATATATATATATATATATATATATATATATATATATATATATATATATATATATTTATATATATATATATATACACTGTATATATATATATATATATATATATATATATATATATGTATATATATATGTGTGTGTGTGTGTGTAAAAACGGCAAGTGAAACCATTTCTAGTCTACCGCAGGACAAAGACCTCAGACATGTCATTATTCATTTATGGGATTTGGTAATTTCATCACCACGCTGGTCATTATGGGTTAGTGATGATAGGAGACTTTAATCTGGTCATTCAAAGCAAACCAACCCCGCATGGGTGACACTGACTATTATTATTATTATTATTATTATTACCTGCTAAGCTACAATTCTAGTTGGAAAAGCAAAATGCTATAAACCAAGGGGCTCCAAAAGGGAAAAGAGCCCAGTGAGGAAAGGGAAAGAGGAAAATAAAATATTTCAAAGTGTCAACATTAGAATATATATTTTCTATTTAAACTATGAAAACATTCACAAAACAAGAAGAAGAGAAATAAAATAGAATAGTGTGCCCGAGTGTACCCTCAAGCAATAGAACTCTAACCCAAGACGGTGGAAGACCATGGTACAGAGTCTATGGCACTACCTAAGACTAGAGAACAATGGTTTGATTTTGGCGTGTCCTTCTCCTAGAGGAGTTGCTTACCATAGCTAAGAGTCTCTTCTACCCTTACCAAGACGAAAGTGGCCACTGAACAATTACATTGCAGTAACCCCTTGAGTGAAGAAGAATTGTTTGGTAATCAGTGTTGTCAGGTGTATGAAGAGAATATGTAAAGTTTAGGCCAGATTATTCATTGTGTGTGTGTAGGCAAAGGGAAAATGAACCGTAACTAGCGAGAAGGATCCAATGTACAGTAGTACTGTCTGGCAGGTAAAAAGACCCCATAGCTCTCTAGCGGTACTATCTCAACGGGTGGCTGGTGCCCGGGCCAACCCTCTACCTTCATTAGTACAGCTTTGCTAATCATGGCAATACACAAACTCTTTTATTACTTTAAGTATCCCCACTTAGAAAGGGTATATATAAATATATATATATATATATATATATATATATATATATATATATATATATATATATATATATATATGATAAATTTTGCACATTTAGACGTGTTTTTCATAATTAAATAAGCCATATATATATATATATATATATATATATATATATATATATATATATATATATATATATATATATATATATATATATATAATATCTGGATTCTCTTAACGACCTCGGGATCAGAGCCCCAGGCGAAATCACACAAATACAAGAGCTTGTGACCGGCCGGGAATTGAACCCTGGTCGCCAAGCTTGTATAGACAGTGACTAAACCACGTGGCCAAGTGGTTTAGTCACTGTCTATACAAGCTTGCCGACCAGGGTTCAATTCCCGGCCGGTCACAAGCTCTTGTATTTGTGTGATTTCGCCTGGGGCTCTGATCCCGAGGTCGTTAAGAGAATCCAGACATTAATGTTTTAAAAAACAAAAATATATATATGGCTTATTTGAAAAAAAAAAAAAATATATATATATATATATATATATATATATATATATATATATATATATATATATATATGTGTGTGTGTGTGTGTGTGTGTGTGTTTATAAACAGTATATATGTATATATATATATATATATATATATATATATATATATATATATATATACATATCTTTTCCCATAACAATCTTTTCCCATAACAGGCGTTAGCTACAGAAGAAAAAAAAAAGCCATATCCATATTCATTCTATAAGTACTTCACATGACTATACAACAAGCCTCTTCAGTAGTTGTCGAACCCTCAACATATGTTGCGCCATTCACTCTTGCCCTGTCTTGCTCACTATCTGTTCAACTGTGCTTAAGTCTGCATCCTCTTCTGGCTAACAATTTAAATTGTATACTTTTTTTCACCAACCTATTGTCGTATATTCCGCCTCAAAATAATCTAATATATCCTTTCACCCAATGTAAGCCTTTTAGAACTACTTTGTATCTCCATATTTTTCATGCTGTTGATTTTTCTCGTAATGCGTATACGACATAAACAGGTCATCTCTTAGTGTTTCAATCGTTTTTCATTCATTCGCACTAAACCTCAAGATGTAATTTTCTTAAATATAAACATTTAAGTGTGATATCTTATCCATTCTTTGCTATCCTGGAGTCCATTCTTCAATGAACTCTGATCTATTACCAGATGTAATTTTAAAAGCAGTTAGGCTTCTTCCCTACGGTGTGTTAATTTTCAAGTAATATTTTTTTCCCTGTTAGTATTTTAGTTACCATCCCATTTTAAATTCATGCGTTACTTCTTTGTATTTTTTTTTCTTTTAATTGAAGCAAAGTATTCACTAACTCTCCTTAAGGTTTCTCAGTAAAATATACTGGTAATAAAAGCTTTTAGTAACTTTCCAAAGTTTTACTCGAAGAAAAAGCGCCGAAAGCTCCGACTTAATGAAAAGTCAGCTGATCAAATACGCGAGATTGCTTCGTGAAAGGATCCAGGAAGAGTGAATTCATTAGGAACAGGCCATGTAAGGCCTTGCGCTAATATTTACACTTCTTAAGCGTAAAAGGAAGAGAAAGAATACGCAAATAAACAATAGAAGCTCAAGCAAACATCTATTCAACCAACTGTTATAAAATATATTTTCCTGAGATACAAATCAAACGTAATAATTAGGCTACGGTGACAAAACTGACGAGTTGTACATCCCTTTCATAGTGTACAGCATTTGCTACATGACTTCATGGTGTGATTGGTAGGCTATTAGTTTTCACTACCTATGCAAAAGGTCTCAGATTCCATTCTTGTGAAGAACAGATGATTGGATACGCCCCTGTTGATATAATACGTGAAAAGTGTAGCTTTTTGCAAGACGAATGCGGTTGTTGCGACAAAAATTAGACTCGCTTTGGACAAGTAACCTTTTCCCAGTAGAATTGCGGAGAGCCAGAGAACATCTAATGGGAGAGACTCTTAGCACAATGTGCTATCAGCCAAGTGGTTTTTGAAGCCAAATGGTGCAGCACTTGGTTCTACTTTGCCAGGATGACCACCAGGGCGCTCTTACCTCTGGAAACTTTAGTTTTACAGAAGTTCCGCAAGACTTTGAAAGTGAAAAGCCTGAAAAAGAAAAAGTTTTATGTGATATAAGTATGGCTTTCATTCAGCCCAAATAGATATATAGCGTAATGACGGTCACATCTCAGTAATATGGAATATCCGAGCGTCACAAGAACTTAAGTGATAAAAAATGTTCACAGAAATACAATGCTAACATTCTTGATATTTGACCGTCATTACGGTATATATCTCTTTGGGCTAAATGAAAGCCATGCTAATATCACATAAAACTTTTTCTTTTTCAGGCTTTTCACTTTCAAAGTTTTGCAGAACTTCTGAAAAACTAAACTTCCCAGAGATAAGAGCGCCCTTTTCAATACGGAGTATAAGCAGAACTCCACTCCATACAGCGTCATGTCCTCTTTTACTTCAGTACCATCTTGCCATCCTCTCCCGAAAAAGAAACTTTCTCATTACTTTTAGCTTAATGGTATCCCAACAGTCGTTCTCGAAAAAAAGAAATCGACAGGCCTAATGCAATTATCCTTTGAACTGCTTTGATTTTGAATATGAAATAGTCTTGTCTTGATAGATGCTAATTATGTTTTCCTTATCCTAAACCCTAGTAAACAAGGGATCCACACCAAACACGGCCTCCGTCAAACACCCCCAAACAGAACAGTATTTTTTTCATATATACATGTACATATATATATATATATATATATATATATATATATATATATATATATATATATATATATATATATGTATATATATATGCATATTTATATATATATATATATATATATATATATATATATATAGATATATATATATGTGTGTGTGTATATATATGTATATATATGTGTGTATATCTATGTGTATATATATATGTATATATATATACATATATATTATTATAAGATGGTCCCGTGTCTGGAAACCAAACATATGGTATTATATATATTATGGCTGGCAAGCTAAACAACCTCTCGAATTCCTAACTCCCCTATTTGCTTTTACATTAAATCTGGTACATTTGTAAATATTAATACCCGAACTCTGAGACAGTTATATAACTCACAGACAGCAATATATAAAACAATGAATATCCAAAGGTCTCTTAAGTACAGTACACTCAAACAAAACGGGGTAATTATTCTTAAGACTTATTCAAACAAACTCTTCCTACAATTTTTTAACATGATACGAGCAAATGCTAATTTAAACACTGGTTATTAGAATAATACTCTCTTTACAATAGTAAATATATTCTATATAAATTACAACACTTGAAGAGAATTTACTTAAAAAAAAAAAATCTCTCGGAATATCAGGTCTGAACATAGTTTAGATTAAGACAAAAATGTTACAATCTGAAAATCATATAATCACTTGACTCAAAATAGTAAATATGAATAAACATTAGAATAAGACAAAAGAAATAATGCCTATGAAAATTATACAATCACTTGTTTTACTTGAAATTAAATCTGAATACAATATTTAAGTTTGATACTTGATAAAAATAGATAACCAGATCACGATACAAGTACCTTTCACCTTACTACAGGGCCGTTTACAAAAACTCTAAGAGAATTTTTATAAATACTCACTATGTTTACAAAAACCCGTCACACAAAAATTCTGATATTTCAATAAACACTTTTAAAACTATACTCTGATCTGCGTATGAGAGAGAGAGGGGGAAGATAACCATAATTTAAGGCTGGGATTCTCTATCTGATCTATGCAACCCTGGGGCCGCCTTTATATGAAACTTAGCTACTTCCAGGAAATTCCAAAAGATCAGGGAAGCGTGGGGTGCTGGCCTAAGGGCGTCAGAGTTACCAAGTATTGCTTTCTCAAACACGTACTCACGCAATGCGAGACGGCTCTCTCTCTAAGCTACCTCCGCCCTCCCTTTGTCCCCAAAATAATAAAAAGATAACATCCAGCCCTATGGCCCCCGAGATGCTTCCAAAGCACATGGCATATAAAGAGAATTGCATATTTTTTCACAAACATGATGCAATAGCTCATAAAAATATAAAAAAAACATAACCTCGTATGAGTTACATAACAATCTCAAACAGATTACGTAAGATTTCGTAACGAAAATGCGTGAAATAAAAAGTTAATTCTTAAAAATAACGTAAATCTAAATATACTGACTTGAATGAAGAATTCAATTAAATTAACGATGAAAGTCTTACGCAATTTATATAATAAACTTAAATCTACACGAGAGAAACTCAACTTAATAGCTGGCTAACCTCTTCAATGCACATATGAAAACATAGATAAATCATGAATAAAATATTGTATTTACTCTACACTAGACCAGCTTCGTAAGATAATATATATGTATATATATATATATATATATATATATATATATATATATATATATATATATGTATATGTATATATATATACATACACACGCACATATATATATATATATATATATATATATATATATATATATATATATATATATGTATATTTATATATATATACACATATATACATCTATATATACATATATATGTATATATATATATATATATATATATATATATATATATATATATATGGATAAATATCAACACAACATCGTGTTCAAATAGAAATAAATTTCTACCTCATACTTGGGATCGAACGCTAGCCCATTCTAATAAAAGGCCAGGTCAAAATCAATCATGCTTCTTGTGGCATGGTTGGTTTCGACCTGGCCTTTCATTAGAAGGGGCTAGCGTTCGATCCCAAGTATGAGGTATAAATTTATATACATATATATATATATATATATATATATATATATATATATTTATATATGATTTTTTAATAAAAAAATCTTTTTTCGTCAGTTCTGAGCAAAATGAATAATCTTTCAAGTTTTGAAAGACATATTTCATCTTTAAGGGGACTTCTTTTCGAGATATGACTAACATTTCCCCCATCCATCATTCCATATAACAAGGCTGACGGAGTTTCTTGACTTGACAAATATGTCAATCTTCATCTAACAAAAAAGGAAAAGAATAAATAACACTGAAAGGTCCAATGAAGTCATGAGTAACTGTCCGTCAACCGGGGGCCACATTTTACTATACCCAAGTGGGTTAGGAATGCATGGTAATACATATATGCAGGAAATATTGCTTGCTCAATATATAGTGATTTTTTTTTCTTTTTTTTTTTTTTGCAATTCTTCTTTGTTTCATTTGTCTGAATATGAAAGTTTACATAACACTGTCATCTTTTTCACTATTTCTTAATCATTATAATGTTGATTACTGATATAAGTAAATATAATAGAAAATGTTAAATAACCAAAAAAATCTTGGGATTTGCATATCAATACGTCGAGGGCCGCAGGTTGCCCATGTCTCAGATGTCTGGTCTAATGGGAGAGCTCAAGCAGGATGGGATGAATCATAGCCTCATTCAGGAGGATTTCTATTTCCCGTATGGAGGATGATGGTCAGGAAAACTACTGTAGTATCCTTTATCTTGTCTTAGCCAGAGGAAAGGCGGAGGTTTGTAAAAATCAAGGATTTAAAAAATAAGAATCGAATATTTCAAATCTTTGTTGTTGTTGACGATTGCCTGGCCCTTGCAGCCCGTAGGTGTTTTGGTAGGATTTATTGAGATAGGTGGTTGGGATGGGGGGTATTCTGCAACTTTTATTTTAGGATATTGGGTTAGGTTTTGGGTTGTGATGGGTACAGGCGATGGTTACATGCCTGCATTGAGAAAGGAAATAGGTGACTGAAGGAAGGAGATGTCCTTCCCAAGAGCCCTCTGGCTCCAGTCTTTAGTTAGAGAAAAAGAATTATAGTAGTAAGTCCCGATAAGTAGGAGAGCTCGGGAAGGAGTTGAATAGTTTTAGTAGGAGACGTTGGTATAGGTGAAGTAAAAAACTTCGTAGTGGTTTAAGCTTAAGTTATAATGTGGAGGGATAGTGTGAGATTTCAGCTGAGTAAGAGGGAGCTGAAAGGAGGGAGTTGTAAATGCTTGAGTAGCAGAGAAAGGATGGAATAAACATTCCTGTACCTGTAAATCTAGAATAAAAATAAAAATAAAGAGTTACTTATAATTGTAATTATTGAGATTTCTATCAGTAAGTGGTTGGGAGGGATACCTGAACTGAAAGAGAGAGATTGCAAGTGAAAGAGATGTTGGAAATCAAAAAGACCGCCGACGGCTCCGCCCCCATCCTCAACGTTGAAGAAGTGATGGGAAGGCAAAACTGTCTCCTTATAAGGAGTACTTTTCAAATCTTAGTTGCTAAGAGAAGGGAGCTACGCAACTCGACAGTAGCTGCTTTTCAAGTGCATTGATAAGTGATGGCCAGATGGATAGATAACTGGAAGATGCAGATATCTGGTATTTATGGAACCGAATAATATAGAAATAGACTTTAGCGTCATCGACGTATTTATTTATAGGAGAATTTTGACTCTAAGGTGTTTTATACGCATATATGCTATCTATAGTTTTAATCCTGAAAAAAATTGCCATATGAATTAATGAATCTGTGAACATTTCCATAATGATAGCGTAATATGTATAAAAAATGATATTGAATAAAATGTTGATGCATTCATTATTGTATACGGTAGGTAAATTGTGTTGGTACAAGATAAGGTCTACACCAATAACATAAATAGGTCTACATCAGTTATTTTCAAGTTACGTTCGTGACTCAGCTGGACACATATTTATCAGCAAAGATCTCTGTTATCAAACAACTGATTAAGTCGAGGTCATAGCTGTGACCACAATGTGTCCTTCAACTAAAAGAAATTCATAAGACCCTGTTTCTAAAGGTAAATGTAATTTCTCGTAAATTTGTGTTTGTACTTTATACTAATTGCCGAAACGGGAAAATTTGATCGTTCTTGGTTACCTTCTCATCATGCAGTTCTGTTTTTATCAATATTTCAGGAAATTCAAGCTCTCGATTAAAGCCATCGTTTCTTTTTAATTAGGTGGCTTAATTTATTTATTTATTTTTTTTTCTTTTTTGAAAATGTTAAGCGCAATGTTTATAGGATAAAGCCCCGTTTAATCGTTTTTAAACGTTAAAATGGAACTCCCAGGTATTTTAGAAATGGTAAAATACTAGTACTCGAAGTCCAATTGACTGAACATCACTGATTGGAAATATAGGGCTGCTGAATAACCCAGTGATGTAAAGTGAAACCGCACATTTTGCCTTTTTAGCGGAAAAATATTTTCGTCCAATGATTTTTGTCCTATGTTTAAATATTTTGGCAACGATTTTTTAGGCGGTTTCACATTTTTTTTTAATACAGTATTCTCTTTCTTTTCGACATCCACGTCCCAAAAACTATTTCTGGGAAAAGGTTAATATAAGACTATGAAAATTAAATTCTCCTTCATTCCTGATTTTCTAGCCTGGTTTCTTGAAG
>NC_090728.1:37575653-37590653 GCF_036898095.1 Palaemon carinicauda
GTGATCTCAATGGCCACTGTAAAGATTAGTTGAATTTGGTTACTCCTACTGATGTTCTTGGTTTGAGTATTTTTGAATCAGGTTGTGATTAAATCCTAAATGAAGATACATATTTCTAGTATTTTTTTTAGACCTAGTATTCATAGTTGGGATACTTGATCATGATTTAATTTCGCTTGTAATTAAGACTGAGGAGACTGCCTATGATGTGATACTCTTGTAATATTTATAGAAAATCTCGAGCAGGTTGGAGTGATGTATATTTTGAAGGAAGCTTCTACTTGTTAAGACATACAGACCTGTCACTTACTATCCAAAGGCTATATAAACCACTCTATTTCATATTTTTGATAGTAATTAGAGCAATGAGAAACTCAATTTACCCTAATCTTATTTTCTTGAAGGTAAATTGATAACTTTAGATTTTTGGTCTCATGAATTTCAACTCTTACGTGACCATGATGTTTTTAAAAGTGTTGGCCCAAACAGCAATTTTTCTTTATTTCCAAAACCAGCTTATTAAACGATTAATAGCATTACTCTTATTATGCAAATTTAGTTGTAGCAATAGCTCTGTGATTGATACAATATATCCATAACTTCCATATTTACATTTTTTAATGTATGTTTGCAAAACATCTGAATGGATATGCTAAAAGTAATTATTGGTTCCTTGGCAGTTTTTTTTTTAAAGGGGTGGGGGGTGGGGGGTTGCAGCTTGTGATGATTTTCTCACAATTTCCAGTGTTGTGGTGAAATCCTTTGATATTGGTCATGAAATTTATATGACTGGTGTTGACTTTATAGCTGCTTTTCTTGGAGAGTCAATTTTAGGTATAATCTTTTAGAATTTAACCAATACATCTTAAAGAATTGTTTATGGGGACCATAGTCAATACTGTAGTATATCATCATTAAAGGTTTAAAGGTCGCCTCATGAATGGCAGAGGCAAGGGACAGTGACATTGTTCTATCAAGCAGGACAATGCTCTAGAGACTGACCATATATACATACAGTATAATCAGCGCTCAAGCCCACTCTCCACCCATGCTATTATGGGCAACGAGGGCCATACAATGGCTGCTGATGACTCAACAGATAGGCTTAGGTTTCCCCAAACACCCCATCCTTAGCTCACAAGGATGGTGAGGTTGCAGTGACCCAAGGAATGACTTTGAGCGGGAGTCGAACCCCCTTTTGGCAATCACCAGTCAGGGACGTTACCACATAGGTCACCACAACTCTGATTTGCCTTTTACATTTGTGGCTTGCCTCACCCGGTATCTTATGGGGGAATATTTTCCCCGTTTGATGTTAAAGAGTTTTCTTATTCTATTCTCTCCTCAATGCAATCCATCTGTCTTTCATTTACGCTTTGGGCTTCCTTCATCGGGAATGAAGGAGAGAAGAGATTTGGTCAGGACTCACGACTATTGCTCAGATCATGACTCAATTTGCCAGGTGTTTCCCTCCCCGACTGAGATAATTCATACCAGCAAGGGTAATAAATACGTCACGTGATGTTTTGTCAGTGCGTGAAGAGGAATTGTTTCGTGTGTGTCAGCAGTCTTTCAGCATTACAAGTACTGTACACCTTCAGCGAGTGCTTTACAGGAAGCCCGGTCTTCAGACAGACTTCCTCCCCATGAGTGTTAGTATCAATACCCGTGTCAGTGTCATGCCATGTAGTGCTTCCAGAGAGTGTACCTAGTGTTCCCCCTATTCCTGTTATCTCCAGTGTTGTGGTACCGGCTGAGGAAACCTCAGAGATTTTCTGCTTCTTTAGATCTTCAGATCTCAGTGCCTCTGATAGTAGCGGTGGAGAAGACTTCTGTTGGCAAGGATATGAAGAATGTCTACACAACCATTCATCTAAGACAATTCGTCTACAGCAATTCGTCTATAGCAATTCATCTACAACAATTCATCTACATCTGAAATTTATCCACAGCAATTTATTTACTGCAAAATTTTATCTACAGCCATTATAATAATATTCGCAAATTATGGAATACTATACCTCCAAAAATAGAGATGCAGTGAGCTGCGATCAGCTACTACAGTATATGCTTGTGAATAGCTGATTATGAGTTTAATACTGTTATCTCCCATGCTCCCAAAACAGGACCAGAGAGAGTGGCATACTCTAGGAAGAAAATTCCTACCAGTCTGTATTGTAGGGGCTGCATTCTACCAAGGAGTGTCTCCTAATTTAAAGGATGGAAGAGTTGTATGTATATAGGGGCAAATGCAAAATTTTTAATGTATTTTATATTTTTCTTATTTATACAAACCTGAATCCTTATCCTCGATTACCATTTTCACTCCCTCCTCCCAGTCCTTGGCCTGAAAGTTAAAAGTGGCTTAATGCAGTCAGGCGGTTTGGTAGTTCGGTACCCTTCATGTACCTGTCATTAACTAGCAAATCACCCCATAACAATTAAACAGCCATTTCAACTTTGCAGATACACTGATTAAAATGATTTGGGTTTGTGTCTAGAGAAAATACAAATCACTTTAAAATTTTGTTATAATGAAAAAGTCAAAATTTGTGGGGACAGTCTAATTTGAGAAAATTTTATGAACATTATTCTCCTACATGAATTTCGGCAGCTACTTTCATCTTAACTTGGTGAACTAAGGCTTGGGGTCTATTAGATTACTTATATTTGATCTGGATATTAATCTCTGGCACCATTGTTCAATTAGCTTCTAGTGCATGCTGTGTGATATTTTTCATAGTTGCGAACGCCACATTCTTTGCATTTAGATTTTTCTAGAAAATACCATCTACTATGCAGTGCTGTGTGTGCTTTGTACTTTGTTAGCTCTAACAGGTTTGCTTTTTCTTTTATAAGAATTGATACTACACACTATTCTAGAAGTTTTACTCTGGATGTTTTGAGATTTTGAAATAATCTTCCCAAACAAATACTGTAGTTGAATTCGTGAAATTTGATACTTTCTTGTCGAGCAGGTTGACATACTTCTTGCTTCATAGTTCATGTTCCTTATTTCCCCAGCATTGTTTATAAATAAGTATATATATATATATATATATATATATATATATATATATATATATATATATATAACTATATATATACACTATAAATATATATATATATTATATATATATACACATGTATATTCCTATGTATATGTATATATATGTATATTCCTATGTATATGTATATACATGATATATATATATATATATATATATATATATATGTGTGTGTGTGTGTGTGTATGTATGTATATTGTAAGGACATCGTCTTACCCGTCGTGTTTCCTCCCCCTGGACACTTTTCTGATAATTGTAACTTTATTATTTGTTCCACGCAGTAGATTTTTGTACCAAGATGTTGTGCTCTTTGAGAGCTTTATTTGATGTATAATACTGTATATTTCCTTAGGCTACCGCCTTAATATTTCTTAATTTGTTTTGAATAAGAACACAAAGAGAGATATATATATATATATATATATATATATATATATATATATATATATATATTGGTTTTTGCTTCTGCATTACTTCCCTGCACTAGGCTATTATCCCTAATGGAAAATTTTGGGCTTATAGCATTTTGATTTTCCAGCTAGTGTTGGCACTTGGGCAGTGATGATGGTAGTAATAATAGTCTAGAACACATGCCTGTGGTTATCTTAGCAATATTTTTGTTTTATAGGTTTTTTGTTACTAATGACGCACATGAACTATTGGTAGATTTCCTACGAAAGAGCCAACTTGTAGAGTGCTACCTAAATCTAGGCTAAGCCACCAAAAATAATACATCTAGTGTAGGCTATAGCCTTATGAGCTCAAGCATATGTGAATAATTGGTTGCATTACGTAATCAAATGCAAATGAGATTAATGACTTTAGGTCAGGTGTCAAAGTTTAGATTGAGCTAAAATACTCATTACTATGCTTTATTCTTGTACATATTTAACTTATATATAATATTTTACTAACCTCGTGGCATTTTCTCAAATAGTCACATATGAATAATCAAGCAGTTTTATAGCTAAATAAAAATATAAGAGCATCATTTAAAAGTACACTCTACTACACCTTTTAATTCAATCAGTAAACATCATAGCAGTGCGAGTTCCGCACTTTACCCAGTCCTTTATAATGGTAGATCTATTTTCAAAGCTCTGGCAGTTACAATATTATTTCATTGATCTTTAGCATGGTCATATCCCATGTATGATGGAAATGTATAGACCTTGCATGGTCTCTTGGTAGAGGCATCATGGTAAGAGCTGTTTCTCCATAAGTGTTAGATCGACCGTGGTTGAACAGCTTAGTTTGATTGCATGCAATCACAAGTGAAATAAGTCCCCTCAAGGTCCTTCCCATAATGACTTGGGTAAGGCAACTTGAAAACCCCATTCAGGACCTTTTTCCTTGGCTTGTGTACATCTGCATAATGACTTTTTAGTAGGCTTGAGGGTAACCTTTCAGGTAGCTGCATAGAGTGGGAGGGCAGCTAATGTATCAAGGACATCGGCGTCTAGATGGGTCTGTTTCTCCACATCCACTAAATGGGTGAGGTCATCGATGGCTATCTTGAATAGTGAAAAAAAAAACTCATTCCATGATTCCTACGTGGAAGGACAGAGCCTTGATCCTGGTTGTGTATGCTTTTACAATATTGTTCATTAGGAGGCACGGTTGCTTGCTTCATCAGTGTTGACTGTATCTAGTTCTTTACAACCTTAACCTCCGGATTTCTTTAATGGCCTGCCGTAGTAAAATTATTTCCTCTTAAGCAAAATAATTTAATGTAAAACCTGACACTTTGGTTGTAGCTCTTACGACATTTATAGAGATTATATTTTTTTCATAATGTATATAACGCAATTCCTCAAACAGAAGTGGAAAAACTGTGAAATTTAAAAGTAGATTTCGTTTGTATTTTGATGAATTTGAATGCATCATAGGTCATTTCCTCGTAAAAAGATTGTAATTTAAGATCTGATACTTTTTGGAACACTTGGGATATTTAACTGTTGTGGCCGATCAAACAAATGTTTCCGGGCATGAAACTAGTTTCGATTGTCTATTATTCCACATCAAAAACAGTCAAAAGCAATTTTGTTTAATTTTTCAGACAATGTTCATGTTCCTTTAGATTTCAAAAGCTTCGTTCTTCAATTATAGGACCTGGATAATACTGCAAGATTTCGAGAGCCATTTCCCGGCTGGACACTAATTAGCTTTGAGGTTCTATGTCAACTTCGATACTAATCACTTTAGGATGTTTTAATCTCACTTCGCTTAGATGTTCAAGTTAAGGTTTCCATGATGGAAAAATTTGACAATAAAGATGAAGGTTGATTCCATTTTTGCCTGTTTGTCTATTCCTTTGTTTTTATATCTACAGCATATTTCAAGAGAGTCGTGATGCATTTCAGGAAATATTCTAAAATGGATTCGGTTGAAAATACGGTTCTAGATTTCTAGATGGGAACCTTCTTGCAGGTCATGGAGTTTTTCGTTTTGTAACCAAACACATTTTGATAACGGGGAAGGGCTTTATTAGGTTTGAAGAGGGGATGGGATATTAATACAAATTTGGATCTAGGGTTATTTTTATCACAGGATGATTAAAAAGTTACCAATACCCAAATAGAAATTGGGGAATTAGTGCGCTATGGACCGAAGAAAAGTTGAGCGATTTTGAAACGGATACGGAGTCGCAGATTTCCCACTTGATATTAATTGAATTGAGAAGAGGAGCTATCATTGAATCTAAGGAAAATAGATAGCTTTTTTTCGATTGATGTGGATGCGAACTTAGATTGAAATATAGGCTTTTTACTGAAGATATTTCACATAATAGAAGGATTTTAATGAAATCCTGTGGATGGTTAGAATTTCCTTGGCTGGGGATATGGAGTCATGATTTTACATTGCATTTTACAGAAAATTTCTCTGTGTTGGTTATGACCTTAGGAAGACTTGATAGGATGTTAAGATGGATGCTGATCTCGTATATATACATATTTGGCCGATCCTTCTGATCAGTTGTCCAAGGTCAGGCTGATTTGTTAGATTTTTTTTTTTTACGTGAAACTGTTGTTGTAATCAATTAGATTTCATTCTCAATATTTCTCAAGTCAGAACAATGGGAACTAACTCTTTGGGTGTAGGTGCGCATGATGTTCCTGTTCCAAATATCAGGGCCTCAAACCATTGAGGGAGAGGCCATCGCTTGGGACTTTGAATACACTGCAAATCGTACGACATAAAAGCTTTTACTTTGAAAATAAGTCCAGGAGTGACCCGTTTTCTTGATGCAAAGATTGACCAGGGTTCAGAGTTAAAACAGGTATTGAAGACTAAAGTCTCAGCTTGATTATCATAAAAGTAATAATCTACTTGGAGTATTCGCTGTTTAAAGTCAAGTTCTGCCCTAGAGCAAAACAGTAGAGTTGGTCCACAAGAGTTACGGCCCTAATCAATTAATTTTTCTTATAACAAGCCCGTATATGTTTTTGGGCACAATTATCGGACAAGCCTCAACTATATATGACTTAATTGAGGGATCAAGGATGGGTTGCTAGTGGAGGAGAGAAAGAGCTGAGAGCAGTGAGACCCAGTAAATGGTAAGGACCGGATGGGGAATAAAGAAAAAAATTGAGTGGGAGAGAAAGAGCGGGAGACAGAGTCCCAGGTAGAGGCAGAGGACAGGAGGAAAACCCAGCAAGTAGTAGGGGTAGGGTGAGGAGAGAGAGTTTCGAGTGGGAGATTTAACAAGAGGAGGGAGGCACAGTCCCTGGTAAGATTAAGGCCAAGACCAAGGATAGGGAGAACTTGGTTAAGAGAGAGAGGATACAAGAGTAAGTAAAAAGAGGTGGGTAGGTGAGTGGGAAGGAACCCGGGAAGCTAACTGTCAGGATGGGATGGGCATTGCTGTCACACTGCATGTGGAGTGTGAATGTGTGAGAATAACGGTTTGTGCATGGTGTGGGTGAGGATGTGTAAGGGTTGCTGCAGAAGGGGCAACCCAGAAAGAGCCAAAGATTGTGAAGGCAGAGATGTTACCTTAGTGTTCGGGTACGAATGAAAAAACATGAAAATTTGTTTGTTTTCCAGAACATGTCTGATAACCAGGTAGGGAGTTAGCTGTGGGTTAGGGTTAAGGTTCTGTCTGAGGAGAAGATTTTCAGAGCAATGGAGTAAGTAGTGAGCAAGAGGGAAGTCAGCAGGTTGGTCATAATATTCACATGGTCTGCTGTCAGGGTAAATAGGTTCCCAGAATCAAGGTAACCTAGTCTGAGTCTATGGCTTATAACTGGAAGTTGCCTTAGAGCAACTTTTGGAAGGCTGTGGGAGACAAAGTTCATTACATTAATTTATCAGGGAGCTGAGCAGGAGGATGCCAAGTGGGCTTGCCTTATTGTACTGAGGAGCTGGGTTTAGCAATGATTGATCATTAACTTATTAAGTTGCAGGAGGGAGGGTTTTAGGGTAATACTAATTGTCTACCTGGAGGGCTCCATTGGCAAAGCAGTTTGCATCTTCATTTCCGTGTATGCCTATATGTCTGGGTATCCAGTTAAGCATGATCTGTCTGTTGTGAAGAGTGTACATAAGCTAGGTGTTTGATTGTGATGATTATGAGTATTTTCTCTAGAGGTGGCATTCTTGATGGCTGAAATGGCTTCTTTGGAATCAGTGTGAATGGTGGTGTGTCCTTGGGCATAGACAGCAAGTGTTGTAGGGCTTTTTGAATTGCCACTAGTTCAGTCTGTAGGGTGGATACTTACTTTATTGGAGAACATTCAGGTGGCTTTATATGGCATGGAGAAGACAGCAGGTGCAGTGGAAGGGAGCCATCTGTGAAGTAAACATTGTTAGCAGGATTACCATTAATAGAAGCTAGACCAGCTAGCTCTTAAAGGCTTGTCCACACTATTGAGTATGCCCGAGAGGCAAACAGTGATACCAGATCCCAATGGGTAGTGAGAACAAGGATTGAGTACGTCAGAAGTGGGAAAACCACAGGCAAGGGTCTAGCAACAATGCTACCAGATGGAATGTAGCCCATAATCTCTACTCCTTCAGATGGCAAAGACTGACGGGCAAATAAAACACAGCGGACACCAATAATATAATATAATAATTTCCCATGGACAGTCATCACTATTATTATTACTTGCTAAGCTACAACCATATTTGGAAAAGCAGGATGCTATAAGCCAAGGGGCTCCAACAGGGGAAATAGCCTAGTGAGGAAAGGAACAAGGAAAAATAAAATATTCTAGGAACAGTAACAACATTAAAATAAATATTTCCTATGCAAACCAAGAAAACTTTAACAAAACAAGAGGAAGAGAAATAAGATAGAATAGTGTGCCCGGGTGTACCCTCAAGCAAGAGAACTCTAACCCAAGACAGTGGAGGACCATGGTACAGAGGCTATGACACTACCCAAGACTAAATAACAATGGTTTGATTGTTGAATGTCCTCCTAGAAGAGCTACTTACTATAGCTAAAGAGTCTATTCTACCTTTACCAAGAGGAAAGTAGCCACTGAACAATTGCAGTGCATTAGTTAACCCCTTGGATAAAGAAGAATTGTTTGGAAATGTCAGTGTTGTCAGATGTATGAAGACAGAAAATATGTTAAGAATAGGCCAGACTATTCGGTGTATGTGTAGGCAAACGGAGAAGGAACCGTAACCAGAGAGAAGGATTCTATGTAGTACTGTATGACCCCATAACACACTAACGGTAGTATCTCAACGGGTGGCTGGTGCCCTGACCAGCCTACGATATTTAAATCGTAAAAAAGGTGCATTCTGGCCACGTGCCACTTTACAGACATTAAGGTAATATGTTTTATAATATATCCTTAGTGTAGATTCAAAACCTGTAATTATATCTGTCCAACTTATTAAAATTTTCTGTCTGCTATAAAAAAGAAATATCATATTTACAGTTTATCTAACTCATATCCTAAAAAAGGGCAGCCTACCTTCATATTCATTTAAAAAGAAATTTACAAAAATCAATTATTCATAACTTTGAGTAACAAATCAAATCAGTAGAGGTGAGGACACAAACTAATGTCTCTACCAATAATGAGAAACTAAACTAATTTTTCAAATGCCTAAAATCGGTAATAGAAATTGCTGAAAAATCTTGGTATAAGGGCTTGTTTTAGAGAGAGAGAGAGAGAGAGAGAGAGAGAGAGAGAGAGAGAGAGAGAGAGGGGGGGGGGGAAGGGAGGCGGACGGATATTTTGGTAACAATTAAAGAGTAAAATCATGTGAATTTGCCTCGAATTGAAATATCTTAGAATTAGTGTTCATGCAGAATGGTTTGTGTACAAATCTGAAACTTTCCTTGTACTACCATCTCTGATGTGCTGTCATGATACAGTGTCACCATTACATTATCCGTCCCAGCATCTGACTTGCTTGTGTTTACTAGGAGAGACAGTTTCTAGAGTTTCGTTCAAGCTCACTCACAGGCAGCTGCCTGTCCATGAATACCTGTCGTTTCCTCGTTTCAGACGTCACCTTCATGCCTACCACTCACTCTCCTAGTTTTTGTGTTGGTGTTACCGGATTTGGTATCACTGTTTGCTTCTCGGTCATGCCCGATAGTGTGGACAGGACTTGGCTACTTCAAGGGACAGAGATCTTGGTGATGGGGAGGGAGGTGTAATAAAAACTGATAAAGCAGAGGAACCAAGGGTGATTGTCTGACGGTGACAGGGCAATTAGAGCATTATTATTTCTAAGGGCCGTGAGAAATTGTTCCAGGTAAGAGTTGGGGGGAGTCCAAGTGAACTGAACGATAAACTAGTAGTTGGAGTTGAAGTCGGTGTTTTATATTATTTTTGATAGTCTGGATAATTATCGAGTGGTTACGAATGTCTATCCTGTCAGCAAGGGGAAGAAGATTGGTTGCCGTCCAGCGTAAGGAGAGTCTAGTTAAGGGACAGTGACATTGCTCTGGAGACTGACTATATATTTGTGTTCAGCGGCCAAACCCGCTCTTCACTCAAGCTAGGGACAGGGAGGGCCAGGCATTGGCTGATGATGACTCAGAAGGTAGACTTATAGGCCCTCCCAAAACTCCACCCTTAGCTCCCAAAGATGGTAAGGTCGCAGACCATTCAAGCAACAATCAAGAGTGAGCGAGATTCGAACCCCAGTCCGCAATCGTCAGGTAGGGACGATTCCAATCACCACGATTGTGTAAAGGCACAGAGGAAGAAGAATGTTAGGGATAGGGGTTCATTGAAAAGTGACGTGAGGGAAGGTAGCGAATAGCTATTAGGTGATTAGGATTGGGCTAAAAATAGGAGAGAAAAATATTTAATAGATTCCTGGCTTTCTTAATCGTGATTACACCTATACGGTAGTCAATGGGGACCATCAAGAGTCGGTTGGAGCAAACGAAAGTAGTTCCCAAATTACATTTTTCTGATTTGTATCCTTTTGTTACTTTTAAGTTTTTCAAGAATCCTCTGACAATACGAAGCATGTTCAGATTCAAAGACACTACAGGAGTTGATGAGGTCCTCAATGTAAATATGTTGAACCCTCCTCAGTTAGAGATATTGGTATAGAAGTAAAAACTTCCTTAGTAGCTTAAGCTATTAGAATGAGCAATAGTATGAAGTTTCAGCTGAGTGGGATAAGGCTGAAAAAGAGAATTTGGTTTACGAATGTGAGTAGTAGAGAAAGGGTGGAATAAATAATCCTGTACCTGAAAATACCAGAACAAAAATAAAAATAAAATTTTACTTATTCATTGTAGTCATTGAGACGTCTGTGTGCTTTCTGATTTGTAGTTTTGTTGAGAGGGATTCCTGAACTTAAAAAGATAGAAGAGAGATTGCAAGTGGAAGTAGAGCCAAAAAGAGGTTAAGGGGTTGCTTAGGTTTCAAACTGGTGCTGGTACTACATTTACTGTGTGTGTGTGGGGGGGGGGAGGGGGAGGTAGCTGCGGAGAAAGGCTGAGAATGTATCAACATTGGCAATAATGTGTTTTACAATTGCTGTCGCAGTTACAGGATTATTAGGGTTGAAATCCTGTCTAAGTAGGCTTATTTTTAGACTGCAATAGGTGGTGTTGCAGAGGTTCATCGGTTACTTGCTGACAGTTGCTGCACGGTCTTTCAGGTCTCTTATGCTGCTGAGTTCTCGTCATTGTCCATGATGATTTACCAGTTGCACAGATATCCTGGATATCGTAGTATTCAAATAATAACTGCAACTTGACGGGGTATTTCTCTTGCAAGTGGATATGGTATTCGATTTGTTTCTTTGATGTACTGTTTTGCTGATCTGGAATCATCAAGGTAGGCTCGCCTTACTTCGCTAGTCTTTTGCATGTTGCAAAAGTCTGCTATTCGATTCTTGATGGTTTTCAGTGAAGGTTGAAGTGTGATGCTGATGTTCTGGCAAATTAGGGCAGATTTAGCTAGGTGATCGGTCTCGTCATTGCCAGTGATTCCAGTGTGACTTGAGATCCAATTAAGGGTTATTTGCCTGTTGTTGCTTTGGTGAGCTAAGGCTAAGTACTGTATTGCTGTGATAAGGTAGACATTTTCAGTGGGTTCTTTGTTGCTGAGAGCTAGAAAGGCTCCTCTCTAATCTGTATGGATTGTTGTGTTTCCTTCATATAGACTGGCTGAGTGTTCTAGGGCTTTGGCGATTGCCACCAGCTCGGTTTGCAGCATGAGGAGTGGTTTGAAAGCTTCCAATTTTCTCTGTAGCCTGATGGAGAAACGACTGCAGCTGCTGCTGCAGGAATATCACGGTCAAGTGATCCATCAATAGAGTATATGATGGGAGCTAAGGTGTTGCTAATTGCATTTTAGCTGCTTCTGTCAGTTGCTCTGGCGTGCACAGAGCTTTGCTTGCTGCTGAAAGGATGGGGAAGTTGTACTGGATGGGGTCCGGAGACCACGGGGCAGGAGTGATGTAGCCATCATGCTTCTGCCCCTTTGTCTTGAAGGTTTCATTTTGCATTTGCGTTCTTCTAAGTGCGTCCAGCAGTCTCTTTGCGTGTGAATTTGGCGGGTCGATCACCTCCGCCAGAGGGAGAAGTCTTTCAAGTCTATTATTCAGAGGGCAGTCTCTGTATGCTTTGATTGACTCAAATATGATACTACAGTTTCTGATGTCGATCCTGGCTGAAAGGGAAATTAGGTTAGTTTCAGCTCTTAACAAGCAGAGTCTGGTCCACATTGGAGATCCGTTGATGAGTCTCATGGCATTGTTTTGTACAACTTCTAAGGATGCTTTTTGAGTTTGTCAGTGAGGTGAGCGTAGGTGCTGTATTGTCGATGTGAGATCGAATTGCTTGAACATAAAACAATTTTAGGAGGTTGTTTGATACTCCTTGTTTTAGGGAAGTCATTCGTTTCATGGCTGAGAGACAAATTTTTATTTTCTCTCTGAGGTGGTTTACTTCGTTGGCCGGTGATAAAGTTTTGCTGGTGATTACTCTTAGATACATGAATTGACTCACCGATTCTATGAGTTCACCCATAAGAGTGAAATTCTGAGGGTTTTGTGGGTGTTTGATGGCCATGGCTTTGATCTTGTTGGTGTTGATCTTTAGGCCAAGGTCTTTGCATTTAGCCTGGATCATGTCCAGTACCTTTTGGGTGGTTTTTTGTGCGTGTGGTTTATGTGGGCAGAAGATACATATGTCGTTGGCGTAGATGAAGATTTCCACTCCATTTGGGAGGTCGAGTGGCTTGATTCTCCATAAGTAGGTTGAACAGGTAGGGGATCATATGTCCCCTTGTATCGTTCCATTTTGTAGGGGGATGAATTCGGAGGGTTTCCTTGAAAGGAGACTGGCTTCTCAGTTCTGTGTGTAGTTCAGAGTCCAGGCCAGTAGATGTCCTTTCACTCTTTCTTTTTCAACAAGTGTGAAGAGGATGGCTGGGGAGCTAACTAGCTCAAAAGCTTTCTCAAGGTTGAGAAAGATGACAAAGGCTTTTTTGTCGTTGATTGTTGTGAGAACATTGGTTATACATTCCTAAGTGCCTATGCCTTTCCTGTAGGCATACAGGCAGGGATGTAGTGGGCCGATTTTCCATTGAAGTCTATTGAGTACCATTCTTTCAGCTACTTTCTTGGTGCAGCTAATTAAATCTATGGGTCGTTAGGTGTCTGGTTCTTTGGGTTTTGGGATGGGTTTCGTGTCTTGTTGATTCCATGTTATTGGGCGGAGTCTTTCACCGTGTTTTGTAGATTAACTTCAAGTACACCAACTTCGCGGGGCTTCCCATGTTCTTTAATATACTGTATGTGATTAAGTCGGCTGCAGGGGCAGTATCCTTTCTGCCTTTTGCAAGAGCCGTGTTGAGTTCTTCCATGGTGTAGGGATTGTTGGTGTCATCTCCCATGTTGCAGGCGGCTTCTATAATGTTATTCCTGATTGGGAGTAGTGTTTTCTGCCTGTTTATGGTTTGGAGAGAAAGATTTGCGCTTTTGGCTCGGTCAGCAATGTTGTTTGCAATTCTATTTGCTTCTGTTAATGGGTCTGGGTGGGTGACTGGGTGTGCTGTATTTCACAGAGATCTTGTTGAACCAGGTCCATATCTTTAATAGAGATGTGTTGAAGTTGATTTCGTGGAACCATGAGCACCATTTGTCTATCTTCACTTCCAGTGTTACCTGTAAGGAATGTTTGATGATTCAACGAGTAGGTCGTGAAGTTCATCAGTTCTGTATCTTCTGAAGACCTTTCTGGTTCGGTTGATTCTTGCATTCATTTCCTTGATGCGGCTGTTTTAGTACCAGGCATCCACATGCTTTGTTCCTGAGGCATGGATATACTGGCGGCGGCATCTAGTTGTTTGTTAAAGTCAAGTGATAGGTTGGAGATGTCATTGTGAGGGTTCCTGATATATTCACGAGCCCATTCTCCCATAGCTTTTGGGAATCTTGCCCAGTTTGGAATGCCTGGGTTCCACCTTTTCGGGGGTGGAGGAGGAGAAGGGTATTTCTCCTATTCGAGGCAAATTTTTTATGGCAAGGTGATTACTTGTTAGCACCGGATGCAGTCGCCATTTAGCACCCCTTTGGATGGTGCTTGACAGGGAGGTGAGGTCTAGACAATCGCCCCTTAGATGGTTTGCTTCTGACACATTGTTAAGCAATGTTACATCCGGATATTCTTGTTGTAAGGCATGCAAGTGTCTGCCTATCTGGTTTGTTGGTGATTGTTGAGTTCAGAAACGGGTGGTGAGCGTTGAGATCGCCTATAATGATTGTCATCCTCAGAGGAGGCGGCAGCAAAGAGCCCCTCTGCATTGATGCTTTTGGTTGGAGATTTGTAGACATTGTGGACTGTGAAGGTTGTGGCTAGCAGAGATATCTGAATACTGAGTATCTCTGCCTCTGTATCACAGTCAATGCTTTGTACTCTTTTTGAGGGGATGCTATTCTTGATGAGAGTAGTTAATCCTCTCATTGTTGGTGTTAGATACGTGGTGTCCACTTTATATCCTGAGAATGAGAATGGTGTATTCTCATTTAACATGGTTTCTTGCAGCACAATGATGTCTGGATTTTTCACTGAGGTTTGGGATTGTAGGAAGGCAAACTTGTTTCTGAGTCTGCAGGCGATCCATTGGTGTACTTTCACTTTGGTATTGCTGAGAATTTCTTCGTTGTCGAGTGTTTGTGTTAGGATTGTTTGCTGGAGAGACTATGAAAGGACTAGGGCTTGGAGCTCTTGGGCAGTGTTATCAAAAATAAAATCGTCAAGGGATTGCTGAGAAAACTTAATTTTTTGTGACGTTAAAAAGTTGCAAAGGACGTTTGAAATGGTGACTATAAAGGTAGCCATGGGGTAAGTGATGAGGTCATAATCATTCCATACAGTGGCGGGTGGTACTAAGGGAGTGGAGGGGCGCGAGGCGCTTGAACCGCTTCTGACAGTGGGACTAGGGAGCCTAGGAAAATACCTTAAGGAATTGGTGGTGATGGGTGTGTG
>NC_090728.1:37595653-37605653 GCF_036898095.1 Palaemon carinicauda
CTTTTGTGATTCACCTTAATGCCATTTTCTAAAAAATATCTTACCTTACTCAGGAGCTACAAAATATGTTTTAAATATAGTTATGTACTTCTGGAGACAACTCTCTTTTTACGTCATGTATTTCAGTAGCAGTGATTAATACTGCCAACTTTACCCAATTGTGATATTTTTCGATAACTGTTGTTATTGGTTCAAGCTTTGAGAATTTGAGTGATTCGTGTATGGTTGGGGGTTAAAAAATTCTTTGTCAAGTTAAAAAATCCAATATTTATCTACATAATTCGTAAAAGGAAGAATAGCAGTAATTCTCTGAGGGGTCTTCATAAAGAAATAAACAACACGGTGACTTCTTCAGTATCTTTCCTTATATTTTTTTCACTTTAAATCATCCTAATGTAACTGTGAACCTGCTCTAGTTGTTCAGTTCATCAAAGTAAGCTCTTTGACAATGTTATCAAACAATTTATCTTTTTGATTGCATGTACATTTTTAATGCCGTCAACATTCGAATAATTATTGGCAGCATTGATGTCGTGTATACGGGGATTTTTAATCTAGTTGGTAGTAAAATGAAAGCTACAAAAGCTTAAATTTTCTGAAAGAAAAATCTAATAGATCAAAAAGATTTAATGTATTTGAAAAAGAAAATCTACCTGAACAGTTGTAAAGTTTGTTGACACGGTTTCTTTTGCTCGTGAAAATAGATTGTTTTGATTTAATAATGAATCTATATTAGTTAATTATTGGATAAAATACAAACATAATAAATCTTTAACAGATTAATCATAGCTTGATTCAATCTTGATAGCTTGTAGATGAAAGTGGAATTTAACCAATGCTGTGAACTTGTAATCCCCAAAAGCCTCATGATTTCCATCATAAATATGCAATAATAAGAATTCAATTTTTATATAATTTGGACTATGTGAAAACATAAGGAATGGGTAGTATGACCTAGGATTCGTGATTAATTTACAAGTAATCCAAAGAGAGGATTACAGTATTGTTCTTGAAAGATATACGAGGATTTATGGTTGTCCTTAAATGTTTCTGTTGGTACTCGCAGGATTATGAGAAAAAATTCAATGAATTTGTGAATTGAAAAGAAGGCAATATTGTATTTACTATTACGGCAGTGCTTGCTATGTTTCATTATAATATCTTTATAAAATGTTATAACGGCGATTAATATCTCTTCAAATTATTTTTCTTAAAATCCCTCGAGTTAAAAGACAATTGTAGATGCTCATAAAACTTTTTGTAATTATTTGTAAATGATCAACAATCTTTGATTGACGAAAGAATATCGCTACAAAATGCCTTTCTGTAAAATTGTTGAAGTATTGCAATCAAATGGATACATACCTCAATCCTCCAAACTTTTTCATTGCATTCTAATATGAAAAATAATTTGTGGTAGAAACAAATTTTTTTTTTTTTTTTTTTTTTTTTTTTTTTTTTTTTTTTTTTTTTTTTTTTTTTTTTTTTTTTTGGTGTTGCGGTTTCATGAAAAAGAGTAATGACTTAACATTAAATTTTGATGATTTTTTTTCGTTAAAAGGTCTTTAGGTTGCCATGAATGGCAGAGGCAAGGGACAGAATAATGCCTTAGCTGGACAATGCCACAGAGACTGACCACATATCCATATAATCAACGCAAAAGCGCCCTCTCAACCCAAGCTAGGATCAGGGAAGGCTAGGCAATGGCTGCTTATGATTTGGCGAAATATAATAGTAATAGTTATTTGCTGAGAAAATTTGTGCCCTAATTCCAAGTCACGACAACTCAAGGAATTTTCTATTTTATGTTTTCTGAAAATACATGACGTTCATTTCCAGTTCTTATTTCTACCTTGCAAATAAAGTAATTCGAATGTTTAAAAGAATATTATCATGAATTATATATCTTTGGATTTCCAAAGTATATTTCGAAAGCTGACAACACCTGCTCATTATTTGATACATACAACCTGTGGACTTTCGTTTAGTCAAAGGGACTCGAAAATGAAAGGCTGGTTTATTGATTGATGAATAATTCTGGAGTCAGTTTGACGTTAAAAGTACTAGCTTACAATTTTGATGCTGTCCCACTTCATGTTTTGCAGTTGTTGCAATAAAAGCTTAATGCAAACTTTTCTCTTTGTAGATTTGATTTCGTGCCCAGAATCCAACTTGCTAATCCTTTCAAAATACAATAAAAGTTTTTGTTTTAATTTCTACTAACTTCATGTTATTGAGTACCTGAAGGCAATTTTAATTTCAATGCATGGGATATTTATTCGTACATTACGAGGCTATCACAAGTTTGCTATTTTTTGTACCAATATACATTATATATATATATATATATATATATAATATATATATAATATATATATACATATATATATATATATATATATATATGTATATATATATATACATGTGTGTATATATGTATATGTATATACATGTATATATATACTGTATTTATATATACATTTATATATATGTATATATATATGTATATATATGCATATATATATGCATATATATATATATATATATATATATATATATATATATATATATATGCATATATATATACACACACAAATGTAACTATACACACACATATACTGTAAATATATTTATATATATTTATTATATGCAGGTAGTAAGTTGGCCAGTGCACCTGCAACCCGTTGAGATACTACCGCTAGAGTTATTGAGCCATTTGACAGCTAGAGAGTACTGGATTGCATTCCTCTCTCTTGTTATTGCTCATGTTTCCTTTGCCTACACATACACCGAATAGACTGGCCTATTCTTTGCCCATTCTCCTGTGTCCACATACACCTATTGACGCTGAGATGAGATTACCAAACAATTATTCTTCGTTCAAGAGGTTATATACTGCACTGTAGTTGTTCAGTGGCTACTTTCCTCTTGGTAGAGGTAGACGAGACACTTAAGCTATGGTAAGCAGCTTTTCTAGGAGAAGGTCACTCCAAAACCAAACCAGTGTTCTCTAGTCTTGGTAGTGCCATAGCCTCTGTACCATGGTCTTCCACTGTCTTAGGGTAGAGCTCTCTTGCTTGAGGGCACAGGTAGAGCTCTCTTGCTTGAGGGCACAGGTAGAGCTCTCTTGCTTGAGGGCACAGGTAGAGCTCTCTTGCTTGAGGGCACAGGTAGAGCTCTCTTGCTTGAGGGCACAGGTAGAGCTCTTTTGCTTGAAGGCACACTCAAGCACACTGCTCTATCTTATTTTTTTTTCTTTTGAAGTTTTTATAGGTTATATATGAAAGATTATTTTAATGTTGTTACTGTTCTTAAAGTATTTTATTCTAATTGTGCATTACTTATCTTGTAGTTTGTTTATTTCCTTATTTCCTTTTCTCATTGGATATTTTCCCTGTTGGAGTTCTTGGGCTTAAAACATTTTGCTTTTTCAACTAGGATTGTTGCTTAGCAAGTAATAATAATAATAATAATAATAATAATAATAATAATAATAATAATAATAATAATATACTGTATACCTATTGAATGCACACACACATATACTATATATATATATATATATATATATATATATATATATATATATATATATATATATACATATATATATATATATATATATATATATATATATGTGTGTGTGTGTGTGTGTGTGTTTGCGTGCTACTTCAGAATTTTCATTACTTTCTAACATTTTTAAAAGAAATTTAATAGTCTTTTATATGTCATGGCTTCCTGAAATTCAGAGATCTCAAGGTATATTTCACATCTTCTATGATGAAACCTTCAATTACCTAAATTCTTTTGACGTGAATAAATTCAAGGAAGAAATGATAATAAAACCATATTTACAGCTTAGGCAATTTTTTATATTTTGATTTATCCATAAAAGTAAACGAATAATTAAAATCCGTTGCATAGCTTTCTCGGGACGTATGTTGGTTTGGCACCATTGGGAAATGAATAAAAAATACAAATTGGAAGCTATAAATGTTGTTCCAATTAATCGGTCTTAGCATTAATTTACTTCCCTTATAATTACGGTTGTGGTGGCCTATTGAAAACGTCCCTGCCAGGTGATCGCCTGACTGGGGTCGAGTCGCGCTAAAGCTTCATAGTTTCTTGTAGTGTCTGCAACCTCACCATCATTTTGAGCTAATGATTGTGGGTTTGGGGGACCCTTTAGGTCTGCATGCTGAGTCATTAGCAGCCATTGCCTGGCCCTCCCTGCTCCTAACTTAGGTAGAGAGGAGGCTTGGGCACTGATCATATGTACATATGGCCAGTCTCTAGTCTAGGTCATTGTCCTGCCAGCTAGGGCATTGGGAGGTATTCATAAAAAGGAAGGATATCCTTCTAAGCATAAGGTAGAAGTACAAGGTAATTCTGTGATGCAAAAGGTAGAAGTATAAGCAAATCTTTCTTTCCATATTCATAATGATTACCTTTTACTTGCGAGGATATCCTCCAAGCAGAAGTAAAAGGTTGACTCGTGTTTCGGGAGCGCTAAGTTACATGTTGGAACTTGTAAGATTTCATTTGTGCTGTCAAGATAAGAAAGAGTTTAGTATTTATAATACGTATTTAATGCCCAGTTTTTACTTGTATTTAATTAAGTTTACGCATCAGAAAGAACACAGACGCCGCCGCGCCTTCCCCAAAGCCTCGCTGGCAACATCTATCCCCCACCCCTTGCATTAGAAGTTCTTTGACCTCTTTTTAGCTCCCACACCCCTTGCATTAGAAGTTCTTTGACCTCTTTTTAGCTCCCACACCCCTTGCACTAGTTCTTTGACCTCTTTTTAGCTCCCACACCCCTTGCATTAGAAGTTCTTTGACCTCTTTTTAGCTCCCACACCCCTTGCATTAGAAGTTCTTTGACCTATTTTTAGCTCCCACACCCCTTGCATTAGAAGTTCTTTGACCTCTTTTTAGCTCCCCCACCCCTTGCATTAGAAGTTCTTTGACCTCTTTTTAGCTCCCACACCCCTTGCATTAGAAGTTTTTTGACCTATTTTTAGCTCCCACACCCCTTGCATTAGAAGTTCTTTGACCTCTTTTTAGCTCCCACACCACTTGCATTAGAAGTTCTTTGACCTCTTTTTAGCTCCCACACCCCATGCATTAGAAGTTCTTTGACCTCTTTTTAGCTCCCACACCCCTTGCATTAGGAGTTCTTTGACCTCTTTTTAGCTCCCACACCCCTTGCATTAGAAGTTCTTTGACCTCTTTTTAGCTCCCACACCCCATGCATTAGAAGTTCTTTGACCTCTTTTTAGCTCCCACACCCCATGCATTAGAAGTTCTTTGACCTCTTTTTAGCTCCCACACCCCTTGCACTAGTTCTTTGACCTCTTTTTAGCTCCCACACCCCTTGCATTAGAAGTTCTTTGACCTCTTTTTAGCTCCCACACCCCATGCATTAGAAGTTCTTTGACCTCTTTTTAGCTCCCACACCCCATGCATTAGAAGTTCTTTGACCTCTTTTTAGCTCCCACACCCCTTGCACTAGTTCTTTGACCTCTTTTTAGCTCCCACACCCCTTGCATTAGAAGTTCTTTGACCTCTTTTTAGCTCCCACACCCCTTGCATTAGAAGTTCTTTGACCTATTTTTAGCTCCCACACCCCTTGCATTAGAAGTTCTTTGACCTCTTTTTAGCTCCCCCACCACTTGCATTAGAAGTTCTTTGACCTCTTTTTAGCTCCCAAACCCCTTGCATTAGAAGTTCTTTGACCTCTTTTTAGCTCCCACACCCCTTGCATTAGAAGTTCTTTGACCTCTTTTTAGCTCCCACACCCCTTGCACTAGTTCTTTGACCTCTTTTTAGCTCCCACACCCCTTGCATTAGAAGTTCTTTGACCTCTTTTTAGCTCCCACACCCCTTGCATTAGAAGTTCTTTGACCTATTTTTAGCTCCCACACCCCTTGCATTAGAAGTTCTTTGACCTCTTTTTAGCTCCCCCACCCCTTGCATTAGAAGTTCTTTGACCTCTTTTTAGCTCCCACACCCCTTGCATTAGAAGTTTTTTGACCTATTTTTAGATCCCACACCCCTTGCATTAGAAGTTCTTTGACCTCTTTTTAGCTCCCACACCACTTGCATTAGAAGTTCTTTGACCTCTTTTTAGCTCCCACACCCCATGCATTAGAAGTTCTTTGACCTCTTTTTAGCTCCCACACCCCTTGCATTAGGAGTTCTTTGACCTCTTTTTAGCTCCCACACCCCTTGCATTAGAAGTTCTTTGACCTCTTTTTAGCTCCCACACCCCATGCATTAGAAGTTCTTTGACCTCTTTTTAGCTCCCACACCCCATGCATTAGAAGTTCTTTGACCTCTTTTTAGCTCCCACACCCCTTGCACTAGTTCTTTGACCTCTTTTTAGCTCCCACACCCCTTGCATTAGAAGTTCTTTGACCTCTTTTTAGCTCCCACACCCCTTGCATTAGAAGTTCTTTGACCTATTTTTAGCTCCCACACCCCTTGCATTAGAAGTTCTTTGACCTCTTTTTAGCTCCCCCACCACTTGCATTAGAAGTTCTTTGACCTCTTTTTAGCTCCCAAACCCCTTGCATTAGAAGTTCTTTGACCTCTTTTTAGCTCCCACACCCCTTGCATTAGAAGTTCTTTGACCTCTTTTTAGCTCCCACACCCCTTGCATTAGAAGTTCTTTGACCTCTTTTTAGTTCCCACACCCCTTGCATTAGAAGATCTTTGACCTCTTTTTAGCTCCCATACCCATTGCATTAGAAGTTCTTTAACCTCTTTTTAGCTCCCACACCCCTTGCACTAGTTCTTTGACCTCTTTTTAGCTCCCACACCCCTTGCATTAGAAGTTCTTTGACCTCTTTTTAGCTCCCACACCCCTTGCATTAGAAGTTCTTTGACCTATTTTTAGCTCCCACACCCCTTACATTAGAAGTTCTTTGACCTCTTTTTAGCTCCCCCACCACTTGCATTAGAAGTTCTTTGACCCATTTTTAGCTCCCACACCCCTTGCATTAGAAGTTCTTTGACCTCTTTTTAGCTCCCACACCCCTTGCATTAGAAGTTCTTTGACCTCTTTTTAGCTCCCACACCCCTTGCATTAGAAGTTCTTTGACCTCTTTTTAGCTTCCCCACCCCTTGCATTAGAAGTTCTTTGACCTCTTTTTAGCTCCCACACCCCTTGCATTAGAAGTTCTTTGACCTCTTTTTAGCTCCCTCACCCCATGCATTAGAAGTTCTTTGACCTCTTTTTAGCTTCCCAACCCCTTGCATTAGAAGTTCATTGACCTCTTTTTAGCTCCCACACCCCTTGCATTAGAAGTTCTTTGACCTCCTTTTAGCTCCCACACCCCTTGCATTAGAAGTTCTTTGACCTCTTTTTAGCTCCCTCACCCCATGCATTAGAAGTTCTTTGACCTCTTTTTAGCTTCCCAACCCCTTGCATTAGAAGTTCTTTGACCTCTTTTTAGCTCCCACACCCCTTGCATTAGAAGATCTTTGACCTCTTTTTAGCTCCCCCACCACTTGCATTAGAAGTTCTTTGACCTCTTTTTAGCTTCCCAACCCCTTGCATTAGAAGTTCTTTGACCTATTTTTAGCTCCCACACCCCTTGCATTAGAAGTTCTTTGACCTCTTTTTAGCTCCCACACCCCATGCATTAGAAGTTCTTTGACCTCTTTTTAGCTTCCCAACCCCTTGCATTAGAAGTTCTTTGACCTCTTTTTAGCTCCCACACCCCTTGCATTAGAAGTTCTTTGACCTCTTTTTAGCTCCCACACCCCTTGTATTAGAAGTTCTTTGACCTCTTTTTAGCTCCCACACCCCTTGCATTAGAAGTTTTTTGACCTCTTTTTAGCTCCCACACCCCATGCATTAGAAGTTCTTTGACCTCTTTTTAGCTTCCCAACCCCTTGCATTAGAAGTTCTTTGACCTCTTTTTAGCTCCCACACCCCTTGCATTAGAAGTTGTTTGACCTCTTTTTAGCTCCCACACCCCTTGCATTAGAAGTTCTTTGACCTATTTTTAGCTCCCACACCCCTTGCATTAGAAGTTCTTTGACCTCGTTTTAGCTCCCCCACTCCTTGCATTAGAAGTTCTTTGACCTCTTTTTAGCTCCCACACCCCTTGCATTAGAAGTTCTTTGACCTCTTTTTAGCTCCCACACCCCTTTCATTAGAAGTTCTTTGATCTTTTTTTAGCTCCCACACCCCTTGCATTAGAAGTTTTTTTACCTCTTTTTAGCTCCCACATAACTTGCATTAGAAGTTCTTTGACCTCTTTTTAGCTCCCACACCCCTTGCATTAGAAGTTCTTTGACCTCTTTTTAGCTTCCCAACCCCTTGCATTAGAAGTTCTTTGACCTCTTTATAGCTCCCCTACCCCTTGCATTAGAAGTTCTTTGACCTCTTTTTAGCTTCCCAACCCCTTGCATTAGAAGTTCTTTGACCTCTTTTTAGCTCCCACACCCCTTGCATTAGAAGTTCTTTGACCTCTTTTTAGATCCCACACCCCTTGCATTAGAAGTTCTTTGACCTCTTTTTAGCTTCCCAACCCCTTGCATTAGAAGTTCTTTGACCTCTTTTTAGCTCCCACACCCCATGCATTAGAAGTTCTTTGACCTGTTTTTAGCTCCCACACCCCATGCATTAGAAGTTCTTTGACCTCTTTTTAGCTTCCCAACCCCTTGCATTAGAAGTTCTTTGACCTCTTTTTAGCTCCCACACCCCATGCATTAGAAGTTCTTTGATCTCTTTTTAGCTTCCCAACCCCTTGCTTTAGAAGTTCTTTGACCTCTTTTTAGCTCCTACACCCCTTGCATTAGAAGTTCTTTGACCTCTTTTTAGCTCCCACACCCCTTGCATTAGAAGTTCTTTGACCTCTTTTTAGCTTCCCAACCCCTTGCATTAGAAGTTCTTTGACCTCTTTATAGCTCCCCTACCCCTTGCATTAGAAGTTCTTTGACCTCTTTTTAGCTTCCCAACCCCTTGCATTAGAAGTTCTTTGACCTCTTTTTAGCTCCCACACCCCTTGCATTAGAAGTTCTTTGACCTCTTTTTAGCTCCCACACCCCTTGCATTAGAAGTTCTTTGACCTCTTTTTAGCTTCCCAACCCCTTGCATTAGAAGTTCTTTGACCTCTTTTTAGCTCCCACACCCCATGCATTAGAAGTTCTTTGACCTGTTTTTAGCTCCCACACCCCATGCATTAGAAGTTCTTTGACCTCTTTTTAGCTTCCCAACCCCTTGCATTAGAAGTTCTTTGACCTCTTTTTAGCTCCCACACCCCATGCATTAGAAGTTCTTTGATCTCTTTTTAGCTTCCCAACCCCTTGCTTCAGAAGTTCTTTGACCTCTTTTTAGCTCCCACACCCCTTGCATTAGAAGTTCTTTGACCTCTTTTTAGCTCCCACACCCCTTGCATTAGAAGTTCTTTGACCTCTTTTTAGCTCCCTCACCCCTTGCATTAGAAGTTCATTGACCTCTTTTTAGCTCCCACACCCCTTGCATTAGAAGTTCTTTGACCTCTTTTTAGCTCCCACACCCCTCGCATCAGAAGTTCTTTGACCTCTTTTCAGCTCCCCCACCCCTTGCATTAGAAGTTCTTTGACCTCTTTTCAGCTCCCACGCCCCTTGCATTAGAAGTTCTTTGACCTCTTTTTAGCTTCCCCACCCCTTGGATTAGAAGTTCTTTGACCTCTTTTTAGCTCCCACACCCCTTGCATTAGAAGATCTCTGACCTCTTTTTAGCTCCCACACCCCTTGCATTAGAAGTTCTTTGACCTTTTTTTTAGCTACCACACCCCCTTGCATTAGAAGTTCTTTGACCTCTTTTTAGCTCCCCCACCCCTTGCATTAGAAGTTGTTTGACCTCTTTTTAGCTCCCATACCCCTTGCATTAGAAGTTCTTTGACCTCTTTTTAGCTCCCACACCCCTTGTATTAGAAGTTCTTTGACCTCTTTTTAGCTCCCACACCCCTTGCATTAGAAGATCTTTGACCTCTGTTTAGC
>NC_090728.1:37610653-37630653 GCF_036898095.1 Palaemon carinicauda
AGAGACTTGGTAACCCAGAATTTTCGAATATAAGGAATCATGCCGCCATGTGCAAAATACAAGTAAACAAAAAACACTTTAAAATTATTGGTGGGACAAAACAAAGCGAATTTCTAACTACCCTTGAGTCATTATATATCAAACGGCTTGTTCCTTCTTTAAACTCTAATATCTCTGCCTCTCCTCTTTTCTTAGCATAACTGAAGTCGTAGGTGGGTAACAATTTTTACTCATTCGTTCTTCATCTTTTCCTATGGATGGTCTGGTGAGCACTGGTTCTCTTTTGTTTTACTGTTTTAGTTTTTTTACGATTTTCCGTTATAAAATCAATAATGTTTTAATACTCTTTTACTATTTTGTTTTAAATTATTGTACAAATTTTAAGAATTTTATATTATCTTTTACAGATTGATAATGAACATTGCAATGTTCGAAACGTCTCTAAATAAATTATGGCCTTTTAACTGATGTTTTTTGGACCCTGCTGCACACCAAATATATATATATATATACATACACAGATTAACCTATCTAAATTTTGACACGCATAAAGGAACTTCAGGCTATCTGACAGGCCTAAGTTTTAGTATCAGTATCATTCATTTACATGTATGAGTATCATTTCCATAGTTCTATAAAGATACGAAAACCAAATAACTCAATTGAAAAAAATATTTAGAAATTTTCCTTTGGTACTGTTGGCTTCAAGAATTTTGGTATGGCTTGAGAAACATCTGATTACTCTACTATATAGTAACAGTGTTATATAAACTTTCTTTTCTTTCAGTTTCCATAGGTATGACTAGTGTGTTTATTTTGCTCAAGTATAAAATATCTATATGATAGTATTGTTACTTGAGCAGCTTTTCTATGTCGTTTGATAGAAATTTTTTGAGTTCCATTTTGCAGTTGACAGAAGTCTACCTAGCTTACAGGGGTGTGTTGATAAATTCCAGAAGCCAACTCCACAAAAACTATGCAGCCTTTGTTGGTTTCAACATAGTGCCAACCATAACAAAGCTACTCGAAAGTGGCCGTAGTTACGGTTAAGAATATCATTAATCTCAGAAGACTTTAAATTAGTATCTTAGGGCATGATAGATTAATCCAGTTATATTTATTTTGCCCTTTGTTGCCAGTACAAAGAAATTTCATGTTTCAATAGTCCAGATATTTGATGGCTGAAAATTACATGGCGAACAATTATTACCTCATGAGCTCATCATCCAAACAAAAAGAAAACTTATAATATCATCAATGTAACCCATTAAGGAAGAGCTTTATCTTTTCAAGTTTACCTCTTACTGATCCATGAATCAAGAGATACTAAAATAAGTCAAGCACATGGTCTAATACACAGATCCTATGGTAAGGGACACCACATCTTCTCCTCTGAGAAAGTAAAAAGAGGTTACATGAAATTCTTTAAAGATCTTTACAGATTACATAAATATTGATTAGGATTAGGATAGGGCTCAGAGGGTTTGCATAGTGAATGACTCTTAATCTCCATGTATTTCCAGCCATTACATAAAGAAGTTCATATTTATGCTGTTACAATGTCACTGGAGGCTCTTACATAGGCGAGGGCTGGCTTTATTGGGTTAATTCCTTTATACAATCTAAACCTAACCATAGCAAAATTAATGAGGTATGACCAATGGAGAAATAACACTATAAATAGTACATTCCTCTAAGGACATTAAAGTTTTCCCTCTACAAAAAGTACTTGGTCCTCCAATAGAATAAATATTTATATCGATTTGTTTTACTAAACCAAGATTTGAGACTGATAACACTGGGCTTATACACGATGTGCCAAACTGAGTGTACTTACGAGTAGTTGGGAAGGGGTTCACTGGCAGTGTCCGACATATATCCAGCAATTTGCATCTAATCTCTATTGAATAAAGAAGCTCCATATTTATGTGTGTCCTTCAGCCTTCTAGATACCCAACATGGCACAATTCGAACTTATGTGAACCTACTGTCATCCAAGAAGGCTCTCACTTAAAGGTCTACTCTAACCAGTCTTAGAGGTTACCAAACTCTGACAGGTCCCAAATGTCTTGTCAACAAACATTTCAGACTCTTCAGGCTAACCAGGTTGCTGCTTTTATGGAAGGACATGAAGCTCCCCCTTCGAGTATGGCTGCATCTGAGAAGTGTGAAGTGGAAATTTTGTTTATAAATTCCACAGCTCAGTAGATGTATTCCTTTAGAAGTAGTCCACCATACTACACTCAGCTATGTTCAGCTTTTCAGTGCTTCCTAGATGCTAAATACTCTGACAGGCAATGTCATACCCTTATATCAGAAGAAACCCTATATGGAATGGAATGTTTAGTGCTTTTAGCCTCTAACCATGAAGTGCAGTAGGCCAATTTTTTTAGTGCTTTTCAAGGACAAGATTTTAGTGTAATTTTTCTTTTAAGTTGTAAACAGAAGGCTACCAATTGTGAATTTAAGTATCGTAATTGTTCACGCTATCTTTCTGAATATATGTTGTTGCATAAACTCATGATTGGAGATGAAAATATTTTATTCATGTGATATGGTATTTTGCAAGTGGTAGTTATATATATCTAACTCCATGTATAGCAAACAGTAACAACAATGACCACTCGTGGGGCAATGGGGAGCAATAATCAGTTACTGCAATCTAACAATTAGTGCCCCATCTCACCCATAATTGTGGAAACTGTAGAGGAAGACAGTATCCAAAAGAGCTTTATTCGGGCTAAGGGTATGATCTGTCAGAGCTGCAAGAAAAATAGGATGCCTGAAAAAAAAGCTGCAGAAGGCAGGGGAACGAACTAAGCTAGACAGCTGTAATATCCATGATATCAAGTGCAAAACCTTGCATATCATCAATGCCAATGATCAGAGTGATACTAACACAGTGTGGAAATGGGAAATCTATGTCTAGCGTGTCGCCAGACTATCCCTTCTCTCTTTCCTTCTGCAGTGTTGGGCTGTCCTGCAGGATTTTGTCAATACACACCTTAAGTGACTAGGGTTAATGCCCTTTAAAATCATATTTGGAGGTCATTTTATTGCAAAAGATGTGTATATTGTAAAATCAATAAAGAATTTCTTTCTCTAGGTAACTGCTTATAGAGAACTCATATTAGTACACCAGGAATTTATATCCCATAACCTCTTGATAGGCAACACAGAGGTTGCAGATGCTTACAAAACATCAACCACTACTATAGTCAATTCTTTTTAGTGAGGTAGATTTGCACCGACTCGCAGGGGTGCCCTTTTAGCTTGGAAAAGTTTCCTGCTCGCTGATTGGATGGACAAGATAATTCTAACAAATCAAATAGCAGGAAACTTTTCCAGAGCTAAAAGGGAACCGCTGCAACTCAGTGCAAATGCGCCTCATTAAGAAAAATTAAGTATAGTGTCTCTTCACCCCATTAACTACCAAGGATACATTTTTCATATGTAGAGGCAAATGTAAACTTTTTGTCCTCGACAGTTAACACTTCCAGGGAGCCTCTCCCTGGGATAGCAGGGAAGCCATGATCGCATCCACATGGCACCTAGAGCCATCCCATACTCCTGCAACACCCTGGAGAGGGATCATCCGATCTGTACCTGTAGAGGAGGCAATATGGTGTGCAATATTGGTAGAAGTGGACAAAATGTGTACACATCGAAGATATACAGTGAATTACCTGTGTCCTAATACTGTTGCCTTGGAGAGACTCACCACACCCAAGCACCATTTGATATGATATATGAGGTCCAAATACACTTCTTCAAGACTATTGCCTACTCCTATTGAGGTTGTCCTCAGGTAGAACTTTGAGGAAAGCAGATGCCTTACCATGTTTGTCACCTTATGGGTGTGTTGCCTGTATCAAAGGACACTCAGGGCCACTGCTCTGCTAGCTATGCAACGGCACAATGTTTTGATGAGATGCCCCATGTAAGCTCGAGTGTGAAGACAACACTGTTCTGTAGGACTAAAGTGTCCAGGAAACGTTCTAACACATATTCGACTTCCTGACTCCATGTGCAGAAAAGGGGAGTTCCTTTAAACCAGAAATGTTCCATTTCTGCTGGAGGGACATTAAGCTTGTGGGTTTCTACCTTGGCTGGATTGACTGCAAGCCAACCGAAATTTTTCTCGCCAGCTAAAGCAAGGTTTTATAACAGATGTGGCATAGTTTTGTGAACCAGTTGGTACAATTCCTTGCTATTGCACCCATCATGGATTACTTTCTGGGTCTCCAAAAGAAAGTTGTACGAAAAAAAGTATATAGGAAAGATCACCTTCAGAGAAATTCAGGTAGCCACAGGATGCAATCTGCCAGCTGGTTAAGGTTGGCCAGGCATATCATAAGTTGTTGTTACCAACTGGAACAAGGAGGACATGGACTTTGTCATTCTGCACCAATATTGTAGTTAATCTACAATCAAGTTTCCCTTCTTTTACCAAGTGGAACAAGTAGGACATAGACTTTGTCATTCTGCACCAATGTTGTAGTTTCTCTTCAGTCATGCTTCCCTTCTGTTGCAAGGGAGGGTGAAGAATTGCCCTATTCTGTAACCACTGTCTCACCTCTGCTGCGGCAGGATATGCTGTTGTGGAAGAAGCCACCCCTGCAGTTTTCTGGTGTCTCAAGAAGGCACTGCTCTTCATACTGGGATGCCCTAACCTCACTCTCATTCAAGAGCATTGCTCAATCATCAAGCTATTTGGGGGCAGAACCCTGGCAGATATTGTCAACCCAAGGCAATTTAGACTTAAAGGGTCAAGCCACTTAACATGGAAAGAAGAACTGTGTGGCTGACTTCTTATTGGTGTGAACCACCCTTAAAACACATCCCGGTGCCCTTGATGGTGTGGGCTCTGGAGCTGGAATGTGGAATTGTTGCAGGAGCTGCAGGAAGGTAGGGGTCGAGGATAAGGAAAGGACTCTGTGATGGGTATGAGGTCTTGTAAGGTGAGGGACTCAATTTGTTGAGCTGAGGATTGCGGTGGAATTGAGGATGTAGGTCGTTGCTGGTCCTTATGGGAAGCAGTTGCAGGTCGTTGCTGGTCCTTATGGGGAGCAGTTGCAGGTCGTTGCTGGTCCTTATGAGGAGCAGTTGCAGGTCGTTGCTGGTCCTTATGAGGAGCAGTTGCAGGTCGTTGCTGGTCCTTATGGGAAGCAGTTGCAGGTCGTTGCTGGTCCTTATGGGGAGCAGTTGCAGGTCGTTGCTGGTCCTTATGAGGAGCAGTTGCAGGTCGTTGCTGGTCCTTATGAGGAGCAGTTGCAGGTCGTTGCTGGTCCTTATGAGGAGCAGTTGCAGGTGCAGGCACAGGAACAGTGGCTGGCTGGCGCTGTCTTCTCTGGCGAGTAGGTCGCTGGTCTTTAGGCTGTGATATCGAAGCTGGCTTAGGTTGTTTAGGAGGGTTGGTGCCCTTCATAGCAGCTATCCTCCTAAGTCTCTCTGGGCAGTGCTTGTTCCAGGCGTGATGAGGTCTGGAGCAATTAGGGCACTTGGGGCATGTCTCTCTTCCATCCTTGTGGGCCTGGAGACAGATTTCAGTGTTGTGGCGCTGGCTGCAGACACCACAGAGGACAGGCCCTTGACATTCTTCTCTGTGATGGCCATAACGCTGGCAACGGTAGCATCGAAGAGGCTTTGGGGTGTAGTCTTCAACTGGGAACGTCCCCCAGACTCCAAGATCCAGCGATGAAGGCACTAGACCTATGAAGGTGGCTATAAGCCTCCTGACAGGGACATCTCTGTTCTTGCAGCGTTCCGCCATGTCGATGTTACTGCAGGAGGTTGCAATGGAGATAGGCTTGGATGTGGGATATCTGGTGTTGACTGCCTTCCTCCGAACCAAGGCAGGGTCTTGCAGGGTTAAATCAGGTTCTTGTTGCAGAGATCTTGCAGTTTCCAAGTCCTTACGGGTGATGATTAAATTACCCCTTCGGTTGGGTCTAGCTGAGAGCTGCATGCTAGGCTTTGCAGCCATGGCAGCAACTGCGGCGTTGGACGTAGAGCTGTCAGTGTTGGAGAGCCTAAACTTTGGGAGTGGACTCCTGGGTTCAAGCTGAGAAGCTGGAATGCTTGCAGCAATGGTTGAGGCTTCTTGTAGGAGTTCAGTAAGGCAGTCAGAGCAGTTGCAGTCCGCTGAATGGTTCCCCTGGGTCGCAACAGGTTCAGTCTCCATGGTATTGGAGGGCTCTGGCACCGAAGTTGGAAGGGTGTCTGCTGCTGCAACTGACTGCTGTGGAGTTGTAGGGACTGACAAGGACGAACTCTCAGTCCTTGGAGTCACTAGAGGCGATGGTGGGGCTGGTACTGGCGCTGATGAAGGACGATCAGGGCTCTTCCTTCTTTTGGGAGGGGGTGTAGTCACTTCCCTGGTAGCTAATCTCTTGGTCTTGTAATGCTTTAGGATCTTGGTAGTGGCGACTTTGCAATCATTGCAGCTGCACCTGACATGATGGCGAATCAGGTTTTTGTCTTCCATGGCAGTTGTTTGAAGGCCTACAGTGTTGAAAAGGTGAACACGTCGATTCTGATACAATGTACAACAGTTGCAGTCACATTCAGGATCGTTGTAATGGTCCCTGCAGTGTCGGTCGCAGTCTGGATACAAGGTCCATGCCCAGCCTCGCGCGAGGGCCAATGCTCTGCCTCGCGCGAGGGCCAATGCTCTGCCTCGCGCGAGGGCCAATGCTCTGCCTCGCGCGAGGGCCAATGCTCTGCCTCGCGCGAGGGCCAATGCTCTGCCTCGCGCGAGGGCCAATGCTCTGCCTCGCGCGAGGGCCAATGCTCTGCCTCGCGCGAGGGCCAATGCTCTGCCTCGCGCGAGGGCGAGGGCCAATGCTCTGCCCCGCGCGAGGGCCAATGCTCTGCCCCGCGCGAGGGCCAACCTCCCCTGCCCCGCGCGAGGGCCAACCTCCCCTGCCCCGCGCGAGGGCCAACCTCCCCTGCCCCGCGCGAGGGCCAACCTCCCCTGCCCCGCCCGAGGGCCAACCTCCCCTGCCCCGCCCGAGGGCCAACCTCCCCTGCCCCGCCCGAGGGCCAACCTCCCCTGCCCCGCCCGAGGGCCAACCTCCCCTGCCCCGCCCGAGGGCCAACCTCCCCTGCCCCGCCCGAGGGCCAACCTCCCCTGCCCCGCCCGAGGGCCAACCTCCCCTGCCCCGCCCGAGGGCCAACCTCCCCTGCCCCGCCCGAGGGCCAACCTCCCCTGCCCCGCCCGAGGGCCAACCTCCCCTGCCCCGCCCGAGGGCCAACCTCCCCTGCCCCGCGCGAGGGCCAACCTCCCCTGCACATGCGTGCGCATCATGATTCTCCTGCGAGCCCGGGAATATCCTCCGGCACGCATGACAACAGTTTCCCACACGCGAGTGCCAATATTCTCCCTCGGGCGAGCGCCAATGCTCTGCCTCGCGCGAGGGCCAATGCTCTGCCTCGCGCGAGGGCCAACCTCCCCTGCCCCGCGCGAGGGCCAACCTCCCCTGCCCCGCGCGAGGGCCAACCTCCCCTGCCCCGCGCGAGGGCCAACCTCCCCTGCCCCGCGCGAGGGCCAACCTCCCCTGCCCCGCGCGAGGGCCAACCTCCCCTGCCCCGCGCGAGGGCCAACCTCCCCTGCCCCGCGCGAGGGCCAACCTCCCCTGCCCCGCGCGAGGGCCAACCTCCCCTGCCCCGCGCGAGGGCCAACCTCCCCTGCCCCGCGCGAGGGCCAACCTCCCCTGCCCCGCGCGAGGGCCAACCTCCCCTGCCCCGCGCGAGGGCCAACCTCCCCTGCCCCGCGCGAGGGCCAACCTCCCCTGCCCCGCGCGAGGGCCAACCTCCCCTGCCCCGCGCGAGGGCCAACCTCCCCTGCCCCGCGCGAGGGCCAACCTCCCCTGCCCCGCGCGAGGGCCAACCTCCCCTGCCCCGCGCGAGGGCCAACCTCCCCTGCCCCGCGCGAGGGCCAACCTCCCCTGCCCCGCGCGAGGGCCAACCTCCCTTGCACATGCGTGCGCATCATGATTCTCCTGCGAGCCCGGGAATATCCTCCGGCACGCATGACAACAGTTTCCCACACGCGAGTGCCAATATTCTCCCTCGCGCGAGCGCCAATCCTCTGCCTCGGTCGAGCGCCAATCCTCTGCCTCGCGCGAGCGCCAATGCTCTGCCTCGCGCGAGCGCCAATGCTCTGCCTCGCGCGAGCGCCAATGCTCTGCCTCGCGCGAGCGCCAATGCTCTGCCTCGCGCGAGCGCCAATGCTCTGCCTCGCGCGAGCGCCAATGCTCTGCCTCGCGCGAGGGCCAATGCTCTGCCTCGCGCGAGGGCCAATGCTCTGCCTCGCGCGAGGGCCAATGCTCTGCCTCGCGCGAGGGCGAGGGCCAATGCTCTGCCTCGCGCGAGGGCCAATGCTCTGCCTAGCGCGAGGGCCAATGCTCTGCCTCGCGCGAGGGCGAGGGCCAATGCTCTGCCTCGGGCGAGGGCCAATGCTCTGCCTCGGGCGAGGGCCAATGCTCTGCCTCGGGCGAGGGCGAGGGCCAATGCTCTGCCTCGGGCGAGGGCGAGGGCCAATGCTCTGCCTCGGGCGAGGGCCAATGCTCTGCCCCGCGCGAGGGCCAACCTCCCCTGCCCCGCGCGAGGGCCAACCTCCCCTGCCCCGCGCGAGGGCCAACCTCCCCTGCCCCGCGCGAGGGCCAACCTCCCCTGCCCCGCGCGAGGGCCAACCTCCCCTGCCCCGCGCGAGGGCCAACCTCCCCTGCCCCGCGCGAGGGCCAACCTCCCCTGCCCCGCGCGAGGGCCAACCTCCCCTGCCCCGCGCGAGGGCCAACCTCCCCTGCCCCGCGCGAGGGCCAACCTCCCCTGCCCCGCGCGAGGGCCAACCTCCCCTGCCCCGCGCGAGGGCCAACCTCCCCTGCCCCGCGCGAGGGCCAACCTCCCCTGCCCCGCGCGAGGGCCAACCTCCCCTGCCCCGCGCGAGGGCCAACCTCCCCTGCCCCGCGCGAGGGCCAACCTCCCCTGCCCCGCGCGAGGGCCAACCTCCCCTGCCCCGCGCGAGGGCCAACCTCCCCTGCCCCGCGCGAGGGCCAACCTCCCCTGCCCCGCGCGAGGGCCAACCTCCCCTGCCCCGCGCGAGGGCCAACCTCCCCTGCCCCGCGCGAGGGCCAACCTCCCCTGCCCCGCGCGAGGGCCAACCTCCCCTGCCCCGCGCGAGGGCCAACCTCCCCTGCCCCGCGCGAGGGCCAACCTCCCCTGCCCCGCGCGAGGGCCAACCTCCCCTGCCCCGCGCGAGGGCCAACCTCCCCTGCCCCGCGCGAGGGCCAACCTCCCCTGCCCCGCGCGAGGGCCAACCTCCCCTGCACATGCGAGCGCATCATGATTCTCCTGCGAGCCCGGGAATATCCTCCGGCACGCATGACAACAGTTTCCCACACGCGAGTGCCAATATTCTCCCTCGCACGAGCGCCAATTCCCTGCCTCGCGTGAGCGCCAATTCTCTGCCTCGCGCGAGCGCCAATGCTCTGCCTCGCGCGAGCGCCAATGCTCTGCCTCGCGCGAGCGCCAATGCTCTGCCTCGCGCGAGCGCCAATGCTCTGCCTCGCGCGAGGGCGAGGGCCAATGCTCTGCCTCGCGCGAAGGCGAGGGCCAATGCTCTGCCTCGCGCGAGGGCCAATGCTCTGCCTCGCGCGAGGGCCAATGCTCTGCCTCGCGCGAGGGCCAATGCTCTGCCTCGCGCGAGGGGCAATGCTCTGCCTCGCGCGAGGGGCAATGCTCTGCCTCGCGCGAGGGCCAATGCTCTGCCTCGCGCGAGGGCCAATGCTCTGCCTCGCGCGAGGGCGAGGGCCAATGCTCTGCCTCGCGCGAGGGCCAATGCTCTGCCTCGCGCGAGGGCCAATGCTCTGCCTCGCGCGAGGGCCAATGCTCTGCCTCGCGCGAGGGCCAATGCTCTGCCTCGCGCGAGGGCCAATGCTCTGCCTCGCGCGAGGGCCAATGCTCTGCCTCGCGCGAGGGCCAATGCTCTGCCTCGCGCGAGGGCCAATGCTCTGCCTCGCGCGAGGGCCAATGCCAATGCTCTGCCTCGCGCGAGGGCCAATGCCAATGCTCTGCCTCGCGCGAGGGCCAATGCTCTGCCTCGCGCGAGGGCCAATGCCCTGAGCACCAATGCCCTGCCCCGCGCGAGGGCCAACCTCCCCTGCCCCGCGCGAGGGCCAACCTCCCCTGCCCCGCGCGAGGGCCAACCTCCCCTGCCCCGCGCGAGGGCCAACCTCCCCTGCCCCGCGCGAGGGCCAACCTCCCCTGCCCCGCGCGAGGGCCAACCTCCCCTGCCCCGCGCGAGGGCCAACCTCCCCTGCCCCGCGCGAGGGCCAACCTCCCCTGCCCCGCGCGAGGGCCAACCTCCCCTGCCCCGCGCGAGGGCCAACCTCCCCTGCCCCGCGCGAGGGCCAACCTCCCCTGCCCCGCGCGAGGGCCAACCTCCCCTGCCCCGCGCGAGGGCCAACCTCCCCTGCCCCGCGCGAGGGCCAACCTCCCCTGCCCCGCGCGAGGGCCAACCTCCCCTGCCCCGCGCGAGGGCCAACCTCCCCTGCCCCGCGCGAGGGCCAACCTCCCCTGCCCCGCGCGAGGGCCAACCTCCCCTGCCCCGCGCGAGGGCCAACCTCCCCTGCCCCGCGCGAGGGCCAACCTCCCCTGCCCCGTGTGCTGAAGAATATTGGCGATCGCGCCAGGGCGAGCATTGGCTCTCGCGCCAGGGGGAGCATTGGCCCTCGCGCCAGGGCCAATGCCCTGCCTCGCGCGAGGGCCAATGCCCTGCCCTGCACGAGGGCCTGGCCAGTGCCCTGCCCCGCGCCAGGGCGAGGGCCAGTGCCCTGCCCCGCGCCAGGGCGAGGGCCAGTGCCCTGCCCCGCGCCAGGGCGAGGGCCAGTGCCCTGCCTCGCGCGACCTTGCTGGAAGTCATTGTTTGTGGTACACGGGCTCGTGCGCTGGAGAATATTGGTGCTTGCGCGAGGGCCACCTTTGGCCCTCGAGCTAGGGCCAATGCCCTGCCTCACGCCAGGGCCAATGCCCTGCCTCGTGCCAGGGCGAGGGCCAATGCCCTGGCTCGCGCCAGGGCCAGTGGCCTGCCTCGCGCCAGGGCCAGTGCCCTGCCTCGCGCCAGGGCCAGTGCCCAGCCTCGCGCCAGGGCCAGTGCCCAGCCTCGCGACAGGGCCAGTGCCCTGCCTCGCGCCAGGGCCAGTGCCCTGCCTCGCGCGAGGGCCAGTGCCCTGCCTCGCGCGAGGGCCAGTGCCCAGTCTCGCGCTTGGGCCAGTGCCCTGCCTCGCGCGAGGGCCAATATTCTCCAGCGCACGAGCCTGTGCACCACAAAGAATGACTTCCGGCAAGGTCGCCATCGCCTCATTCCCCTCCCCGCAAGAGCATACCACCACGCATTGTGGGAGAAGGGAAATATGCAGAGGGATTCAGGATTCCAAAGCTACCTCCTAAGGCGAACCTACCCCTACCAGTAACTCCTCCCAGGGATCCCTTGATCCCTTTCTCTTCAGGGGGTATGTCTGAAAGTGCGTCTATTCAGTCAACAGCCCTGGTTCAGTGCCCTGATCAGAGCCATAACCCAGGCTTTTAAGCTTGTCCTCTCTAATCTAGGACACGGAACCATGGCTTCCTCTACCCCTTTGAAGAGGAAAAGAGGAGTTCTGGATGTGGTCACTTCCCCAAGGGCGAAACTGACTCCACTCAGACCATCAAGGTAAGTTCTCCCTATTTCTCGGACTATCTCTCCATCCCTTTGGATGAAGATCTCCCGTCACCAAGGGAACCACGCGAAGAGAGATTTTCCCTCATCGCACCAATGGAGGAAACATCTCCTCACGCCGAGAGTTCCTCACAGTCCGGGAATAGAAGGGATATGCAACGCTTATCAATGTTGGAGTCTTACATCCTTCCCCGGAAGGAATCTAAAGACACTAAAACATTACCAAAGTCCTCCACTAGGGCTAGGATATGGAGCCAGCCAGCCACTCAGGGAATGTCTGCGACTCTCCCCAAGAAGAGCCTTCGGGGATAGAAGACTTCGCTGCAAGTCCTACAACAGGAGGAGACCAGCAGGAGTCAGAACACGCATTTTGACAGGATCTGACTCTAATGAGGGTTCTCAACGGGTTTTCCGACCCAGAGATCCCCCTTCGAGAGGACAAAGTCACAGTCCTAAACCGCATCTTTGGTACTCAAAAACCTTCTAAGACCATTGCAGCCCTGCCCTTCTCTCAAGGGCTAAAGAGTACCAGGGACAAGATCGCCCAGCAGCTCTCTGAGATGTCCTCCAACCGTTCCAGTACCACGAACAAGCTCCTCCCACCTCTTCATGTACAGCAGAGGAGGTACTTTGAGATCATGGAGGAGCCTTGTTCAGCTCTTCCACTTCACCATTCACTGGAAGAGCTAACCAGGGGAGTCCCTCTTGAAAGACTCTCCAACCGGCACAGCCGAGATCCTCAACCAGGAGAAGGTTGTGAATTGTGTTATGCAAGCTACTTGGTGGCTTGATATCTGGTTGGGGACCTTAGGTATCCTGATACGATCTGAGGATTTTTCCAAGGAACGTACCAAGAAAGCTATGGAAACCTTCCTTCTTTCAAGTACTCTCACGATCAAGTTTCTTGCCCACCAAGTCTTGAACTTGTGGGCAAATACCATCCTGAAACCTCGGGATGTAGTAACCGAGAGATTCCACCAGAAGGTCCCAAGCACCGAGATCAATAGGCTCAGACATTCTTTCATAGAGGGGTCTGTTCTGTTCGAGCCTAAGGATGTGAAACATGCTGCTGAGAGGTGGAGGAAGTCCCATCAAGACTCCCTCTTCCATAGGGCTTAAACATCTAAGCCCTACAAACCTCCAGCACCACAGCAGTCCCGTCCAACCAAGACCACTACGACGACAACTGCAGTGAAGACAATGGTGTCTAAGCCCTTTCCTGTCAAAGACAGGAAAGGCAAAAAGTCCTCCAGGGGAGGTAAAAATCCTAGAGGGATCAGCCGAGGCCGCAAATGCTAGGATAGGCAGTCCCCCTGCATTTCCACCAGTGGGGGGATGCCTACAAAGTTGCGCAAACAGGCGGAAGCAACTCTGGGCTGACTCCTGGACAATTTCCGTGATCAGTCTAGGATTTCGCGTCCCGTTCATAACATCTCTACCTCCCCTGATGACGAATCCAGTGTCATTGAACTCCCTTGCCATGGGATCGGCAAGGGGGCAAGCCCTTTGGGCAGAAGTCCAGACCCTGTTGAAGAAGGGCGCTCTCCAAGAGGTCCTCGACGGATCCCCAGGCTTCTTCAGTCGACTCTTTCTTGTAAGAAAGGCGTCCGGAGCCTGGAGACCAATCATCGACCTCTCAGCTCTGAACAAGTTTGTCATACAAACACCGTTCAGCATGGAGACGGCAGACACAGTTAGGTCAGCAATAAGACCGCAAGACTTCATGTGCACACTGGACCTAAAGGATGCGTACTTCCAGATCCCAGTCCATCCGTCTTCAAGGAAGTACTTAAGATTCAGCCTGGACAACAGAATATACCAGTTCAAGGTGCTGTGCTTCGGTCTTTCCACAGCACCATAAGTCTTCACCAGTGTTCACCCTAGTATCATCTTGGGCACACAGGATTGGCATCCGTCTCCTCCGTTATCTGGATGACTGGCTAATCCTATCAGACTCGGTGTCAACCCTTCTTCAACACCGAAACAAACTTCTGAGACTTTGCCAGGATCTGGGGATCATGGTAAATCTCGAGAAGTCCTCTCTGCTTCCCACTCAAAGACTGGTATACTTAGGCATGATTATAGACACCTCTCTCCACAAAGCCTTCCCATCAGATGACAGGATAGCAAGGCTGAGAAAGGTCGCAAGACCTTTTCTCAGACTGGAAGAACTTCCAGCCCAATCGTGGCTACGTCTCCTCGGTCACCTTTCATCGCTGGCCTGTCTAGTTCCCAATGGTCGCCTCAGGATGAGATCCCTCCAGTGGCGACTCAAGTCCTGGTGAAATCAAGCTTACGACTCCCCGGACATCCAGATCCCCATGGGTGACAGACGAGAATCTATGAAAGGGGATGGATCTTCTTGTCCTCCCCCCGGATTTGATGCTGTTTTCAGACGCTTCAAAAAAGGGTGGGGGGCCCACTTGCTGCACCACACGACCTCAGGCCTCTGGACAGAGTCAGAAAAGTACCTCCGCATAAATGTCCTAGAGATGAAAGCCGTCTTTCTGGCCCTTCAACAGTTCCAACAGTACCTGGCATGTCACTCTGTGGTGGTGATGAGCGACAACACCAAGTAGTAGCCTACGTCAACAAACAAGGAGGTACTTTTTTACAGCAACTATCCCATCTAGCAGTATAGATACTGAGATGGGTCGAAATCCACTCAATACCACTATCGGCACGCTTCATTCCAGGCAAAAGGAATGTGCTCGCTGACAACCTGAGCAGAGCATCTCAGATAGTGAGTACCGAGTGGTCTTTGGATCATCTAGTAGCCAACAAAGTCCTGACTTTGTGGGACTCTCCGACTGTGGACCTCTTCGCAACGGCCCTAAACTTCAGGCTCCCGCTGTACTGTTCCCCAGTCCCAGACCCCAAGGCTCTGTGGCAAGATGCTTTCCAACAATGGTGCGACAACATCGACGTTTACGCCTTTTCCCCTTTCTGTCTGATGAGGAGGGTACTCAACAAGACCAGAACATCGGTCAATCTTTTAATACCCTCATAGCTCCGCTATGGTATCACGCAGAATGGTTCCCGGACCTTCTGCAACTCCTGACGGAGCCTCAAAGTGAACTCCCTCCACGACACAATCTACTCAAACAGCCACACGCCAACATCTTCCACAAAGCCGTAGCTTTGCTATGACTTCACGCCTGGAGACATCTAGCATCTCCTCTCTGAGAGAGATTTTTCACAAGTTGCAGTTAGGATGTCTGGACATCTGCGGAAATCATCAGCAGTTGTCTGCCAGGTAAAGTGGAAGGACTTCTGTGGTTGGTGTCGTGGAAGGGGTATATGTCCACTCGATGCCACTATTCCAGCAATAGCGAAGTTCCTCGTGTATTTGCGTGAAAAAATGCGCCTATCAGTCTCGGCAGTGAAAGGCTATGGCTCAGCCTTAACCCTTGCCTTCAGACTGAAAGGAATGGACATTTCTTCATCGCTAGAACTTTCTCTACTCATACAGAGTTATGAACTTATCTGCCCCCAGTCGGAAGTGTGACCTCCCCCATGGAACGTAGTTTGAGTTCTCAGGTCTCTTAAGATACCTCCCTATGAACCATTATGCCAGGCAACAGATCGCCGCCTGACTTGTAAGACGGTGTTTCTGCTAGCTTTGGCCTCGGCCAAGCGAGTCGGCGAACCTCATGGTCTCTCATATGACATCGCCCATTCAAGGGGATGGGGAGAGGTAACGTTCAGCTTTGTCCCTGAGTTTATTCCTAAGACTCAGAACCCTGTAGTAGCAGATCCTCGATTCGACTCCTTCCGGATTTCTAGTCTCCGCACTGTAACAGATGACCCAGACCATCTCTTACTATGCCCAGTAAGAAGCTTGAGGCTGTACCTCAAGAGAACAGCCGCAGTCAGTCCTCGTGTGCCAGCACTATTTGTCAGCACAGGAAGGACTAAGAGGAGGGTCACCAAGAACACCATCTCAGCATGGATTTGCAGGGTCATTGACCTTGCACTGTATCCAGACCCTCCTCCGTCACATCGCCCCAGAGCACATGATGTTAGGGGCATAGCTACGTCCATGGCCTTCAAAAGAAATTTTTCAGTGACGCAGGTTCTTCAAGCTGGGGTGTGGAAACGTCAGAACACGTTCACATCCCACTACCTGCAAGACTTGACTCACAGGAGACTCGATACGTTTTCTATCGGTCCTGTGGTGGCTGCACAACAGCTGGTTTAAAATCTCAAGCTCCATATTGGACAAGTAGCAGAAGGTTGAGGGCATTGTTACCCAGTATTAGTCTGCATGAATGAAAAGGTTTGACTGGCCCTTATTCTTTTCTTCATCATCCCCTCTCTTGGGGAAAGCAGCATCGTGGGTTCTCTGCATAGCTGACCTCAAACCACTGCAGGTAAACCATGCTCCCTTGTGTTCCTAGTATTAAGATTAATACGGTTATGTCCCCATACCCTGACGAGGTGGTATTGGGAAAGTCCTAGTACACAGTTTTCCATCTAAAGAACTTCGGAACAACTTTCTAGGATGAGTCACACTTCTACATACCTTCACACACAGCTTGCGTAGGCTGCAGACCTTGCGTAGCAACGTTTTAGCAAGGTGCTGGTGCTCCTTATTTCTTGAGTGCTAACACACTCGGATAAGGAGTCCCCGGGCAAAGCCAAAAAGCCAGACTGGCTGGGACGTCCAGGCTACCTAACTATACAAACCTTAGCTATTTAACCAAACTTGCCCGCCAGCCCTGTCCCCCTTGAAGTCCTACCTCCAAGCAAAGTGAGCTCAATCACAGGTGTGTGAGGGGGAGCGGTAACAAGCTACCCTCCCTACCCCCGCTAACTACCGGTGTGGGTAGTTAACCCTTGTTAAAAATGAATGGCTCGTCATTTCAGCTACGCCGAAAGTAATACCTCTATTAAATAGCTAAGGTTCGTATAGTTAGGAAAAATACAAATTATCTACGAATTTGTCATTTTTAAAGTAACGCATCCTTCCTGAAGGAGACCACCCCCTCCTGAGAAGGTAGCTGCCGTTCAGAACTTTCCCACGCTCTCGACGTCAAAGCACTGCAAGAATTCTTGGGCATGATAAACTATTATCACCAGTTCCTACCAGACATCACCACCACTCTTGCCTCCCTCTATACCTTACTCAAGGGCAAGCCTAAAGACCTAAAATGGTGTCCCCTTCAAGAAGCAGCCTTCTACAATGCAAAGAATGCACTGTCAACCGCTACTGTTCTCTTTTTTTTTTTCCCATGCTACACTCCCCTCTTATTCTCTCCCCCTATGCCAGCAACATCGCTATTAGTACAGTATTCGATCAGGTGGTCAACCGCTCAGCCCATCCATTGGCCTCCTTCAGTAGAAAACTGTCCAAGGTACAATCTGGCTACTCCACCTTCGATGGCGAATTACTTGTGATGCATTTGGTTGTTCGTCACTTTTGTCATTCCTAAGATGGTACGCCCTTCATCATTTGCAGGGACCACATGCCACATGCACTCTTTCACTTGAAAGTACGACGCATGGTCGGGCCGTCAGCACTGACATCTCTCCACCTTGTTTGAAAACAATTAGACCTTTCAACACATCCCTGGGAAAATTAATCCCATTGCCGATGCCCTGTCAAGAAACATGATGGCAGTCTTTCTCCTGGGATTGGATTACAACAACTTGGCAGAGCCCCATTGAAAAGATCTAGAATACCAAGCATGTAGGGCATCCTGCACATCCCTCCATTGGGAAGACGTCGGCCTCAACGACTCCCACACCACTCTCCTCTGTGACGTCAGTAGACCACGACCATGGATATCTGCTCTCGTGCGTGCCGGCGGGTGTTTGATTTCATTAATGGCCTTTCACATCCATCTCACCAATCTACTGCACAGCTACTGATGACGAAGTTCATTTGGCACGGCATTACTAAGGGTGCTTAGTATTGGGTCTGTGTCTACTTCATGCCAAACTTCAAATATACATTGATACGTGGATTCGGGTGGGTACCTTCCCTTAACCTCAAAGTCATTTTGCCTACATTCACGTTGACGTCCCCCATGTACATCCACAGTACTCACAGGGTGGATAGCATGATTTGGTATCCCTGAGCATATTACTTCTGAAAGGGGTACCACTTTCTCCTCTCAATTGTTGACATTATTACCAAATCTTCTGAGCCTCAGACAACTGCCTACAACCCTGCAGCCAATGGAATGGTTGAATATTTTTATCACACCTTCAAAGCAGCTTTGTCCCGATGCAATGACACCCTGGCTCTTCCTGGGACTAAGTACCACTCCTAAAGACACCCTGGATGTCTCAGCAGCTGAAATGGTGTATGGCGACCTGTTGGTCATCTTTGCCAATTTTTTTCCATTTGCAACCTCATCTGGAGAATCTCCAGTGCCTATGTCATGTTGTGGGAAAATTTACTCTATGCTGTGAGACTTGAAAGGTCCCAGAAAAGCAATACATACCAACAGATTTGCAAAAGGCATCTCACGTTTTCCTGCCCAATGACACTAGAAGGCCACCGCAAACAACCCCTTACACGAGGCCTTTCTTCGTGATCTGTCGCACACCGAGTGCTTTCTTAATTATCATTTGTGGCAAAGAAGATTGGGTCTCCATTGATTGCCTAAAACTTGTGTATCCCCAGCAAGATGACCTGCCTACAGTAAGCCCTATTTCATATGTATGTCTTTTTTGGGGGAGCCATGTACTGCATGTTTTTACACACACACACTCGTACACTGTAATGTTGTTTTCTTTGTTTATATATTGCGCTCTCGCCCCGCACTGATAACGGAACCTGATTAAGCTTGCCTTTTCATGCATTATTTTGTTTGAATTTTTGTGACATTCTTGCTCGGAACTGCTTGTATATAAACTCTTTTTCTGCTGGATGAAGGTTAGTTGCCTGCATCTCGCCTCTTTGTTATAACCTAACAGCAGCCTCGCACAACAGCAAGAGATCACGGGTTTAGGTTGATGATGCTGTTTGTTTAGGTCACTCGCCAGATGCGAAATCAAGTTCACAGATATTTTGCCAAGAGTCTAATTTCAGCCTGCAAATCTATTACTCATCGAAAGTACTTAAGCAATTACATCTTTTGCAAAATTCGCAATATTTTGCCTTAACAATGGTTTATAAATTAAGATTTATATTTACATAAATTTTATTAACATCAAGGTGAATAGGCAATAAAAATGTACGGTATGTATATGATTTTCACAACTTTATTTTCTTCGGAAAACATTGTACTACACATACCCTTGATAATTTTAATTTTATATTTTTTTTATTAAAATAGACACGAGCTTAATAATTCGATTATGCATTGCATACCATCGCATCTCTATGACGGTAATACAGTTTTGGTCCATAAAATCTTTAGTGATTGGGTAAAACTGATCCCATCCTTTTGTGTGTTCATGTGTGTGAGTAGTAAGCGTTTACATGGGTTGCAATTTTGATTGCAAATTTGGCTTCAAAGCGTAGTACCTTGAAATTGCGAAATAGTTTATCTTTTTTTTTTTGTTACATTTTTTTATTTCCTGATACATGCTATCGCCTTTCAAATATATTTTCTTACATTTTTCTTTTTCGGTGATTGAAATATTCTGCTGTAAGTCGTTGAACTGGAATTTCTCTCAAACCTTCGTATATATTTAGACTTTATTCCAAAAGAAATATTTAGCGAGTTTTGAATACTTGTAATATGTCCGTTACTGTTACTCCAGCTTCAAAGGGCATCTTGCAAAAATGTGTAATGGATGATTTTGCGTTGCTGATACGAATGTAAATAGTTAATTACCAGAGAAAAAAAATATGTTTCCGTACTTTGAGCTGGCAACATCCAATCTGCATCGCGAATTGAAGTACTGCCTCTTTTAATTTAGTTTAGATAATCAAACGGAAAAACCCTTTAAAATTATTTGCGGTGATGAAGTTTGACTTTTCATTTAGTGTGTTTAAAATATAACAATATTCTCAAGATTTTGCACAACTGACCCCATTTAAACATCACGGTAGACATATTTGGAATTCAGGTAGTCTTAAAACAATTGGAAATGACTTGGGATTCGAATTAAATGATTATAATGTGTCTAGTGATAATGTGATGTTTAATTTTTCTAAGATTGTATTAAGCGATATAAAAAAAAATCTGCCTTAAATAAGGGCTTAAAGTTTGCTTTTCCCCCTCGACGTTTGAACTACGTTCAACACTTTTTACAGTTCGAAAAAATTTACAAAACCTTTAACTTTAGATTTTTATGATCCCTTGAGTAAGGGCTTCGGGTA
>NC_090728.1:37638153-37643153 GCF_036898095.1 Palaemon carinicauda
TCTTAGCACTGGGTCTGTCACCGAAGCAAACTGGAGAGAGCGCAGTACTCTCTCCTGCTCGTGTCTTGATATCCTTTCGGAATCTTGAAGTCTCTTGACAGAACCCGCTATCTCCTTCCTTTTCTTCGCCGGGGTGGAGAAACGGTGTGACAAAAGGTCCCAGTGGATTCCAAGCCACTGGAACTTTTGAGATGGAGAAAGTCGAGACTTTTTCTGTTGATCTTGAAGCCTAGGTACTCTAGGAACGGGATCACTTGACTGGAAGCGTGCAAGCATTCTGTCTCGGATGCTGTCCACACCAACCAGTCGTCCAGGTAGGCTACTACCTGAATTCCCTTTAGACGTAATTGTTTGAGAGCTACGCTCGCAAGCTTCGTAAAAATCCTTGGGGCTATGTTTAGCCCGAATGGCATGGCTCCGAAGGCGTATAGTCTTCGTTGTAGCCTGAACCCTAGGTAGGGGGAGAGTCGATGGCTAATTGGGATGTGCCAATAGGCGTCTGACAAGTCTATAGAGACGGAATATGCCCTCTTGGGCAGTAAGGTCCTTATGTGTTGCAGTGTTAGCATTTTGAATTTGCAATTCACTATGAACTTGTTGAGTGGCGACAAGTCCAGAATGACTCTGAGCTTTTCCGAGTCTTTCTTGGGAACACAAAACAGCCTCCCTTAGAAATTGATGGGCTTCACCCTTCGGATCACCTTTTTTCTCCAACAGTTCTTGAACGTACTCCTCCATAACGGGGGTGGAGTGTTGGAAAAACCGAAGGCACGGGGGTGGAGTGCTGTACCAGCTCCCGCCCAGTCCATTCTTGAGTAGGCTGTGGGCCCAGGGATCGAAGGTCCACCGATCCCGAAATTTCAGAAGTCTCCCTCCTACCGGTATCACCTCACTTGGACTGCCGTCCTGAGGTCTTGCCTTCCTGACCACGACCACCCCTGAATCCCCTTCCCCATGAGGGGCGTCTAGACGAGCCTCTGGCTGTTCCTCTAGGCTTTGCTCGAAAGGAAGTAGACTGCCCTTCGAACGCTGGGGTGAATGCCGTGGACTGTGTCGACACGGCCTGGGGTACCCACTGAAAGGTGGTCGGGGTTTGTGCCACGATCTGGGGCACTGGGGGCAATGGCAATTGCAGTTGCTGTTGCTGTCTAAGAGGCTTGGCTGGCCGAGACGGTAGCCTAGTCCTCATAGTCTTCCTCTTTGGTTGAGGACCCTCATCTGGGGAAGACTTTCTTTTGATAGCCAGGCCCCACTTCTGGAGAAGGTTTCTATTCTCCAAGGCGGCCTTATCAACGACTTCTTTGACCAAGTCGGTAGGGAAAAGGTCTTTTCCCCAAATGTTGGAGGAGATTAGTTTCTTTGGCTCGTGCCTCACCGTAGCCGAGGTAAACACGAACTCCCTACAAGCTCTCCTTGCCTTGACGAAGCCATAAAGGTCCTTCGTCACTGTGGCCAGATGAGGCTTGGCCACTACCATGAACATTTCATGGACCTTGGGGTCACTTGCCAACGTCTCGAGAGTAGTCTGAAGAGACATTGAGGCAGTCAGTCTTTCTTTTGTATCGAACTCACTTCGCAAAAGAAAGTCAGACAGCTTAGGGAGGTCCTTGCCGAACTGACGTCCGGCAATATCAGCCTCCAACTTTCCCACTGAGAACGTAAGATGGACGTCCTTCCAGTCTTTGTGGTCCATAGGCAGGGCCAGCGACAAGGGTTTACACTCCTCTAGGGAGGGGCAAGACTTGCCGGCCTCGATTGCTTTTAGTACAGCCAGAAACCCTTTCTGTAAAAAGGGGAAGGCTCTAGTAGGCGAGGACACAAAGGAAGGGAGCTTCCTATTCAATGCGGCTACCTTTGAGTTAGAGAAGCCCCTCTCTTTCATCGAGGATGAAAGTAGAGCTTGAGCCTTAGCATGGTCCATCACTATGACCTCCTTCGGCTCTGTCTCCTCCTTTGAAGCTGGTTCCTTCCTCAGCCGGACATAACAGTCCGGATATGATGCCTTGCTGGGCCAGAATTCCACCCTCCAGGGGAACTGAGCCCAGCTTATCCGAGATGACGATCTTTCCAGTCGTCATCGGCATGTGCTCAGCATACCTCCATGGGTTAGCATCTGAGCACAAGGGAAGGTCTTTCACATTGAGCTTTTTCTGGGGCCCATGTGATTCTGCAAGGCACTGCATTCGCAGTTCCATTGCAGCCGCCTTCTCCTGATTCTCCTTCTGCATTTGTTGGATCATTCCAACAATAGAAGAGAGGGCCTGTCCCAGCTCTACTGGGAGACCGGCCGATGTAGAGGGGCTTGAACTTCATCCTGGGCTTCTGCCAGGAGGTCTTCCTCCTGCCACCCGTCCACATCAGACATCCTATCATCTAGCTGGATGTCTTGCATCGCGACCGCGACTTCAGCATCCACCTGGATCTGAACTTAGGGGATCTCCTCTTGAGGCTGGGGAATCACTGCATCAGCTGATGCCTTAGGGAAAGGATACGCCCTCATCTTCTCACTTGGAAGATAAGGGCCAGAAGTGTTCTTTTGGAAGCCCCTTACCCAGGTACGAAGCTTCTTCCTAGCTATTTAAATGTCTCAGTAATCAGGTAGTGCACACAGTACATACCTGAGGGTCCCAATACCGGAGATCATCCTTGGAGACAGCGTATGCTGCGTGTCTCCTACAAAACTCATGTCCGCAGAGGTTCTTGCTGCTGACATTGCAGAAAGCACTTCCCCACTTCGGAGTGTCCTTCTGTAAAGAGAAGAAATTTCCATGAGTATCAAGTGAACTATGTATCACTGGATATGCATAGTATAGCATAACAATTCATAAAGGAAAGACACACACTTGTGTTTCCTTCACAACCCATTGTTGCAGCCTTCCAGATAATAAAATCAGAATGGTTTATCTCTTCTAGAGTAACCAATGCAAGGTTTCCAGAGGAAACAGGTGGAGCTCACACCTAAGCAATGATTTTAAAATCCTGGATAATAGACAGGGAAGAACTCAGCTTCCTATCTGAGGGCAACAGCAAAGGGATGTGCAAGAAAACACAATAGTGTTAGAAGATACAGTGCTGTACCAAAACCCTTACTATAGTTTTCTTCTTACTGTATATGCTATACAGAAGAATACTAGTACAGTATAGGGGGATGTGTGCCGGCCTGCCTTTGCCGGCCGGCACACACCACAACTAGCTTTAAAGTATACTACTTAACAGCTATAGGGCGGCAGCACTCTGGTTCAAATGCCTGTAACGGTCGGCAGCAACTGCCGGCCGGTAACAGCCAGTGTTGGCCGGCAATGGCTGCCGGCCAGCAACTACACAAGGTAGTACCCAGCTGCCGGCCACACTCTTGGTGACCGGCAGACAAGGGCTGACATAAGCCGGCCGGCAAAGGTACAAGACCGATGCCAGCCGGCAGCAAAAGAACCAGAGGACTACACCTGCCCGGCTGCCGGCCTCATAGGCCGGCAGCCGGATCAGGTACAGCACTAGAAGAAAAATAGAATGGATGCCGGGATAAGAGTGTACACAACCTCCAAGCCCGGCAACTGAAAGAGTGCATATAAGGAAGGGGAGAAACTAATTCAGGCTTCCTGACCAATGCCGTCTGGCTCTACAGGCAGGCATGGATGAGGGACCAAGAGAGGTCCGGGCAGCACTCGAAAACATAAGACCCTTGCCGGCCAGCAGCTCTGCCGGCCGGCAAGGGGCTGAGTCAATTCCACATCCTAACCTATACTAGGTCCAGAAGTAGAACGACGTACAGTACAGTAATGGCACGGCCATTACGAAGAAAGAGGGGGAAGGGACAAGAGGGTCCTGCCAACCTTGCTTTAGTGACAGATCACCCGCAGCCAAGAAACTTATCTTAGCCTAAGGGAGATCTAAGGGGAAAGGCCAGCAATACTTGCCAGCTTCCAGAGCACCAAAGCAAGGAAGGCGTTGCTACTCCCAAGGGAAGAACTTATCCTCCCCCGAGAACAGCAACAGGACTAGTCTGGTAGATCACAAAAGAAGGAATCATATCCACAGAAACCTTCGGTAGTGACCTAAGGGAGCTAAGCTCCCTTTGTATGTGTTAGGTCAGCGAGGGGGACTCAGCCCCAAGCCAGACAACACAGACTCAGACTAAAAACTCTGTTGTTCTGTCCCTCTTGAACCATAACTACAGGAACAGGAAGGTACAGTAACACCCTAGTATAGTTTTATCGAAAATAAATTCGGAAAAAACCACTTAGGGATAAGCCCAAGGCTTAAACAGAGGGAAAGGGATTGCATACCTTCTCCGAAGAAAAGAAAGCAACCGGGGAGTATGATAAAGTATACTAAGGCTCCATAAGCAACTAGCCTAGGCACCAAGAGAATCGATTACCTAATTCACCGAAACTCACTCGTATACTATCTTGGATATATTCCACACAGTCTAAAATGTATAAAATATAGCCTAAAGCTTCAATAAAATTTTAATTACACTCGGAAAAACCATAATCATGCATGAAGTACTAGGACCAAACGACTAGGCTACATGGCCTAGCGTAGGCCAGAATGGCGAATACTTCGCCAAATAATACTAAGCACGAAAGGAAATCCTATGTAATGCTAAATAGCTAAAATTTATTAAAGCAAAACAACCAGGAATGTCGCTCTGACTAACTAATTTATACCTAGCGAGCGACAGCGTCCAAGACGCCTCTGGTAGGCTACGGCTCTTGTATCAAAGATTAATCCTATTAATCACTCAAAATTTTACCAAGAGCCTACATTTATACATAAAAGACACTATACTCAACTTATCAGAGGCCGACGAAGACGGAGAAGCCATGAAAAGTCGAATAAATCCAAGATTTGCGAGAAAAACAGGAAAAAACACCGAGTTGTTAAGCTACGCAAAAAGGAATACAGATGGCGCCAGGATTGGCGCCAGGCACGCATACGAATCGGGGGATAGGGAAGCCTTGGGAGCGGCTCCCCTTTTTCTTTCCCGAATTCGTATCTCG
>NC_090728.1:37650653-37678153 GCF_036898095.1 Palaemon carinicauda
AGTCAAAAACAGTACTGGCATTTTCAAATGGACTGCCAAAGTCAATTCAAAGTGACACTCAACCATATGTTGTTCATACATAAAACAGCCTCATAATCTTTGCTGTTGAATGAAAAATAAAACGCTAATTAGCTATAATTTTCATATCTTTTCTGATACCTGGCATCAATATAACAGTTCCATAATGATTACTGAAGCACAAACTCACGTAACTGGAAATCCATAGGTGGTGCAACTTTTATGGCAGGTTTTATACGCCAAGCTCACTTTATTATTATGCTTTTATTAAGACTTGATACACAATAATGATTATAATATTTGTTGGGATATCATAGCGTCGCTTTCACACGTCAGAAATTAGACAAACCTTTTCATCATTTGTGAGATTTACAGATCATAAATTGAGTACATTAATGGACAAGCTAAAGAATACCGAATCCCCTATAATTTAATATCATTTGTGAAATCTTTCGGAAGTGAGTTTTTTTTTCTTTTTTTTGCCATTCTCTACATAAAAAATAATTTCGAGCGATAAAGACTTTTTCTACACGGCCTTGTGCTTCGCATGTATCGATGAGCCCGAATCAAGAGAAGACAAGTTTATATGAAATAAATCCGAGAGAAAAAAAAGCAAAACATATTCCATTAAGAGGTTAAAAACACGTTTTACGAATTGGTGACTGTGTAGAGACATTTACATAATATATTTTTTTTCACATGTTTTCCCAGCGCGGTTTCAAGTTCATCCTGCCGAAAGCACTTGTAAGAAAAAATACGGATTCCTTGTATAGAAAAGGCCCCATGACTGGATGACGTAAACTGCTCAGGATATATATAAAATCGTCGTATACACTGATAACTATTTTTCACTCCCATCAAAACGACACCAACAGTTTTTAGTTTTAACAGTTCTATATTAAAATGACTTTAACGCCTATTCAAGCAAAATCCATCCAGTTGCAAGAATTCGAATATGAAGTATCTATCGGATATCGTTTGTTAATAATCTGTTTCTATTGAAAAAATATCATTCTGAAATCCCAAACCAAAAAGATGCATTTTTCTTGAAATCCGGAAGTATTTAGTGAGACTTAAAGCTCTGGCATAATGCAAACTAATCCAGTTTTCATAGATGAAGAAATAATAAATAGTCGACATTTTTACTCATGGTGATAACTTCACAAGTCATATTTTTATGAATTTGAAAAAAAATATACAAGCATTCATCGCTTGTTTAGTCTAAGTATTAATACTTTTTATTTCATTTAAAGAATAGAATATCTTATATATGCACAGTTTTGGTTAGATCGGTTAACACCCTAAACTGATACGGGTAATTGCAATCTACAATATTTACGCTTAAGAAGGTAGAGGTGAATATATCATTATATTAATACTATTATAAAACTCAAGGCTTTATCAGCTCGTCATACTAGAAATATTCTCTCTTCTATGAAATACTACAGACGACCACAATAAAAATGAATGTGTTTGTGTGTATGTGTGTGTGTGTGCATTTAAGAACATCAAGACTTGACAGATTAAGCAAAAAGGCTTTCAAGGAATAGAACCAATACTATTTTACCCTCCATTGGGCGAGAAGCATTACCATAATATACCCGTTTCTCGGTGGTGTCAGGAGGATGTCCTTCTGTGTAGGGTTTCTTCATGAGACCAAATATTACGCCTTTTCAAATAGACACTTACACACTTGAGACTCTCGGTCTGAATCACCTTTGGCTCTACGTAAAGTTGGACACCTTGATAGTTTAAAGTAAACTTTGTTCATTCTAAGCAAAATCTTACGTTATTCTTTCACGAGGAGAATTTTCTTGTTACATTATTTCAAAATTCCGAGTTTAAAACTTTTCACACCTTCGCCCTTTAAACTGGAATGTCCAGTTAGATTTTTAAAAGATGAATATTTTTGATTAATTAATATCATGTCTAAATCTAGTTCATAGCCACACTCCCTCTTTTAAGGCATCATTTAATTTCTTAAACATTAAACATTTTCAAGAGAATAACTACGGCCAATATGCTTTGTAAAATGAAAAGCGGTCATTTAAGAATGCGCACATCTTCAAAATCTAGTTCTGTTCGCTAAGAATATAATATAAATAAACTCTGATATGTTGAATGAGTGGATTTGGAGTTCAAAATTTTAGAATGGAGTATTATCGGAAAAAATGTCAAAGGATGAAGAAATGAAGGTTTGAATTTTGGAAGAACTAAATAACTAATGATGTAAAAGTTAGAACTTAGTCTTTCCTTGTAAGCCTGGCATCTTCTGTCCTATCTACATAAAGTGCATGACAATATACGACTTATTTTTCCCTTTATACAAACATGAGGTGGAATATCCGAACTAGTTTTTTTACCCAAACACAACTCTAAACATATCCTAAATTTCACGAATACTTATTTTTATAACTAGACCATACTTGAAGGTACCCAAAAAGTGGAACAAAATATACTATTAGGAATAAATTATGTGAATAAATTAAAGACTTAAAGGAAGCTGCATCAGGATATTTAGAAATAAATTAGTTTTCTGGAATTTGCACACCGCAGCACATTGCAAAACCAAAGTTCATTCGGTCCCGCTTAAACTATTCGTATTTTTCCTCGAAACGTAAAAGCAATTGTAATTTGTCTTGGAAACTTAAATATCTCATCTCAGTCTTTCCTATGAATAATGGTTACAACCACGGAAGGAGGATTACAGTGAATCTCTTGATAATGTGATATTTGGCATTTTCACCGATACAAAAAGTCACCCTTTTAGGATATCGTAATTCTCCCAATTCAAACACAAAAAAAATCTCTCAATTGCTCTCTTGGGTAACACTGATTCATTACTAAGAAATAATGTACCCTGTATTTCTGTTTTCCTCCCTTCTACACCTTTCTTTAATACTTTTCTGAAGCTCTAAGAAATGGGAAATACTGATTTGGAAGTAATCTAGATCTTGCTCACAATCTTAATTACAAAGTATGATGCACGCAAAGAACTGCACCTACCCTCCCCCCTCCCCAACATCCTCTCGCTTCTCTCATTCTCTACTTACACAGTCATGAATGTGTATTTACATTATGCATAACATAGCGTTATCATTCTGTGATTCTCCTACGGTTTACCTTAAGTTCGTGCCAACAGATTTATCACCACATTTGGAAGAATGTTTTTTTCTTAACTTATTGAGAATTATTCATTAAAAACACTAGGATGAGAACAGGGAAGGTTCCTCAACATATCTCCTAAGGCTAAAGAATCGATTAAATTCCAGGTATTACATTAATTTAAGTTGAAGAAAGGTTGTGGTATCTAATCTTAAATCTGGTAAATTGATGACCACATTGGAAGTTTCAATAGCTTAAAAACTTAATTGAAGGGTTAAGTAAATTTTCCCTTCAATAATTGATTAAAATATCTCTGGAGATAAAGCACACCTGTTTGATTATGAATTATCGATTCAAATCTGTCATCTCCCACATAGGCAATAATCAATGAACTCCAATCATGATGAGAAATCTATTTTCACAAAGTCTCATTATAGGTTTAGATAAAGCTCTATAAACAAGTCCAAGATACTCAGTAGTAGTATCAGTAATCACTCCCTCTGCTCTATTTGATCTATTAGTTAAACTACTCGGTAACAAGGATTTATTTATATGTGACTTTAGCAAGCTTCGGAAAAAGAGAAGAAGGCTACGCGTGTGATATGTACTAAAACAGATTAAAAATACTATCATTACCATGGGCTTTTACAGATGGGTATCAGACTCAAGAAAAGAAATTTGCATTTGTTTCTCACTAAGCTACAGACACCAGAACACTGCATAATCAAAATATCATTTTTTTCTCTCTCTCTTCTATAGGCAATGATGCATGCATTACAAACATGATCACTAGCATGCTTACTTTTAAGTATGCATGTTTGTTTGTATGTAATTGTATATATATATATATATATATATATATATATATATATATATATATATATATATATATATATATATATATATATATATATGCGTTAAAACAGGCGCACACATTTGTATACATACATATGCATACATCTTATATAAGAGTTGTGTGAAACTGTATTGCTGAACTTTTCTCATTTCTCTCTAGTGTATTAAGAGGTTGAAATGCAAAAACAAATAAGTCTTTGGTCACAGAGAATAATGATATAATCGCTCACATGTCTAAGGATTCACGGTTGTTTTTCTAATAGTAAACCTATTGCTTAAGTCTAGTTCCTCACCACTTCACGAGATATAAAATTTGATTTACATTTCTATTCATAAGGATAAAAAACTTGTAGGTATTATAGACGTGTGGTAAAAGCTCTTTTTAAAAACTATTGTTTAATATTTTGAATTTCAGATAAATGCAGAAAAAGGAGTTACAACTTATCTTTGATGTATTGATGGCGTGGACTATGAATACGGGTCTTTTGACTGGCGTCGTCACAAATCCTTTAAAGCTGCATCTATTTGTACGTGAAATCAAAACATCACTCGAGAACTGTACTACGATACATGCACTGTGATGCTGCACCATTAGTGTGTCTTCACGAATGAATTGCTCATTTGCGTCGAGAGAGAAAATCGAAAAGCAAAACGAAGTCTTAACAAGAGAAGAGCATCAAAGGTACCAGGTAGCGACTTCCTTAACCCAGTTCACTTTGCAAGGAAATGGAAAAAGGGTGAGATCATAACCGTAGGACTAAATTTAATGAGTACTTCTATAAAAATGTGGATTTCAGTGGAAATTTGAGGTGGATGCTACTGTGGATATGACTAAACGAGAGATAAACGAATCTGTACACTCACTTTCAACTGGGACCAGAAAATATAGTCACGGGTTGACATCTGACTTGGATTCCCGAAGGGTCGTAACTAAATATATATATATTAAGTTTTTATTTCCACTAAAGCTTGGATTTTTCTCATTACATACATGATTGAATATATTTCTTTTTAGTAACTTTTCAAGTACTGTATTATGTATTTAGCAATAGGACTGTTGCACTAGGAATAACATCAGTATCATTGGGCGTACACTATCTTTCATCAGCATGGAAGCGATCCACCTAAAGTGAATCTTGCTAGATGAATAATGACGCATAAATGAAAAACAAAATAAAACATGAAAGGGCTTTGGCAATTCTTACAGGTACATGAACTTATATAATAAATACTGTATATATATATATATATATATATATATATATATATATATATATATATATACATATACACATATACATATGTATACATATATATATCTTTAAATTACAGGTGGAGTGGCACAAGAACTAGACTTTGGCGTATTACAAATAAGCTGGTTTACACGTGCAGCACAGAGCAGACATGTTGCTGTAGAAGGAACGCCGCGCTCTCTTCTTGCTCCATAGGCTGAACATGTCTTCGCCCGTGAGGGCAAGGTTTCTGGTCCCAGCCTCCTCCTGTAAAGAGAAAATAATTAGAATATGGAAACAATACAGAAAGGATTCGTAAATACATATAAAGAAATTAAAAAATGACTGGTTTATGATGAAATTTTGTTAAAGAATTCAACTGTAAACTACTGATGAAATTTTGTAAAAGAATTCAACTGTAAACTACTGTTTGCAAGATCTGTATATAATATACTAAATTTTTGGGCTCAGGCCATGTCGTCCTGATGGAAGGTTCCTTTCAGTAGCTTCCTAGGGTATATTTGACCACAGTGATATTCCCAGAGAATTTAACTAAAGGTCTCCAGAATTCTAACTCCTGGCGCGAATATCCTTAAAGTTTCCTTTTAGGATATCGCATAATATCGGGACGTATTCTTGACACGCCACATAGCAATCTGCACCCTGCATAGCGTTTACACTTCAAGGGGAAAAGTGGCAAGATAAAAGAGGAGCCGTTACAAAATTCTCCTCCTCTGTTACTGTTTGAGTACTTAGATGGGGCCACAATCGTCGGCCATCTTTATTCCTTTCTCTGTAGTGCGTCAGCTCGGTGATTTTCCCAGTGCTCTTATGTTATTTTGGATTATAATGCAATCTCCAGCGTCTTCTGCCTCTGGAAAGTTTAGTTTGTTCCATAACTGAAATACAAACCACGCTATTTACATAGGGTTTACTTTCGGCGTAGCTGAAGTGACGAGCCATTAGATTTTAACAAGGGTAAAACTACCCCCGCCCTAGTTAGCACGGGGGTAGGGGAGGGGTAGCTAGCTACCCCTCCCCCCCCCACACACCGGTGAGCTGCCTCACTTCACTTTTGGCTCGGACGATGTACAGACGTTTCTGTCCCGTCGTCGCATATTTGATAGCCTTAATCTGTTATTCTTTTTCTTTCAGTGTGTTTGTTTGTTTGAAGTTGGCCTCTACCTTTGCTTCCACCATGCGGAAATGCCCTGGACTTCCCGATCGCCCCTGTGGAACATTCATGTCGGCGGTCGAGACAGACCCTCACACCCTTTGCCCGCAGTGTCGAGGTCAACGGTGTGATAGTGATAATCTATGTATGGAATGTCGGGAGTGGCCTACCTCCCAGTGGGAGAGGTTTGCCCGGCGGCGTAAGAAGAGTTCTAAGCGAGACCGTTCTTCCTCAGGGACTGCCCTGGGGAAGGAAGGCTCCAAGGACTCTTCTTCCGTTGCCCGAACCTCCTCCGAAGCTCCCACACGTTCGGTCTCTTGTGAGAGACCGCTGAGTGGTAGCGTAGGCCCTTCTTTTGTTTTCCAAAATCGGGGTGCGGGAGAAGGCGTTGCCTCCCATAGCGAGGTAGCTCCCCCTCCTCCTCCGGGGGAGGATATTATTGATTTTGTAGATTACGACCAAACTGTGTCTAACGATGATCTTTTCCAGCTTTGGGCTTCCTTGGGGCTTAAGGGCTCGCCCTCCAAGGAAGCCCTGTTTGATCTGATCCAGTTGGGGGCAGCTGTCCAACAGTTGCCGGTAATACCAGAGGTAGACCCCTGGCTATTGTCGACGCTGTTGTGGCAGAGGCGTCTGACGGGTTGGGTCAAACCCCTGCTGCTACTGTTGCGGATGTTGCTGAAGGCCCAGGTTCCCCCTCCGAACATCCTTCGAGGGGGAAGCTGGGTCCAACGGTCTCTCCTGCGAGTGTTGCTCCCCCTCGGGGGAGTGCACTAACAGAGACTCCTCTTCGGAGGACCGACGACGGTGATACCCTGCCTCGAGGTCGTCTTCGCCGTAAGGCTCGCCCTCCTCTTCGTCAGCGAGGCCTTCCTTCTCCTTACAAGGGAGTCTAGAGGCGGCGCCTCTTCGGGTCGTCATCCTTGTCGTCCCCCGTGAAGGACTCTTCTCGTCGGGAGCAGACCGTAGCAGTAACTCCTCTGGACCTCTCTGCAGATCGTTCGCGATCTCCTGCGCCTGCCAGATCTTCCTTGCCTACGCAAGCACCGGTCGCTTCGGGGCAGAAGGGCTTATCCCACAATTTGGGTGAGGCCCTTCCGCGCCAGGTTTCACCTGTGCGCCCTTCAGTAGCGCGCAAGCGCCACTGCTCTCCTGATCGCCACCGCTCTCCTGCTCGCCACCGCTCTCCTGCTCGCCAGTGCTCTCCTGGGCGCCAGCGCTCTCCTGCTGTAGTCTCTCCTGACTCTCCTGCTGTAGTCTCTCCTGACTCTCCTCGCCAGCGCTCTCCTGATCGCCAGCGCTCTCCTGCTCGCCAACGCTCACCTGCTCGCCAGCGCCCTCCTGCGCGCAAGCGCTCTACGCCAGATGAGTCGTCAGACTCTTCTCGCCAGCGCTCTCCTGATCGCCAACGCGCCCCTGTTCGCCAGCGCTCTCCTGCTCGCCAGCTTTCACCTGCTCGCCAGCGCTCTCCTGTTCAGCGCTCGCCTGCGCGCACGCGCACTTCAGCCCCTGCTGCGTGCCCTGCGCGTCAACAGTCTCCTGAGCGCCGTCAACCTCCTGCGCGTCAGCGCACTGCTGCACGCCCAGTTCCTGATGCGCCTAGCGCGCCAACGCTCGCCCGTGTGCCCACGATCTTCGGATCTGGGCGCAGGCAAGGACAGTGTTCCGTTGCCTCGCCAGCGTTCCCCTACGCGTCGACCGCCGCCTGCGCTCCAGCCGCCAGCGCGTACTAAAGGGCATGCGTGCCCGCACCCCCACGAGTCATCTCCTGAGCCAGCCCACGAGACTTTACCTTCGAGACCATCACCCGCGGCGCGCCATCCTACGCGTCATCAATCACCAACACACCATCGCGCCACCGTTTGCCAACACGCCATCACTCGCCAACACGCCATCGCTCGCCAACGCGCTTACTCTCGCCTAGGCTCCATCGTTCGCCTACGCGCCATCATTCTCCTGATCGCCAGCGATCACCCAGGCACTCGCGCTCACCTGTGCATTCACATACACCCTCACCTGCACGCCTGCGCGCCTACGCGTCCCCTCGCCAGCGCGCCCACTCGCCCGCGCGCCCACTAGCCCGCGCGTTCACGCGCCCACACGCCAGCGCGCCCGCCTGCGGTCGGCCGCATCTCCGGGCGCCTGCGGTCGCCCGCATGTCCGGGCGCCTGCGGTCGGCCGCATCTCCGGGCGCCTGCGGTCGCCCGCATCTCCGGGCGCCTGCGGTCGCCCGCATCTCCGGGCGCCTGCGGTCGCCCGCATGTCCGGGCGCCTGCGGTCGCCCGCATCTCCGGGCGCCTGCGGTCGGCCGCATGTCCGGGCGCCTGCGGTCGGCCGCATCTCCGGGCGCCTGCGGTCGGCCGCATCTCCGGGCGCCTGCGGTCGGCCGCATCTCCGGGCGCCTGCGGTCGGCCGCATCTCCGGGCGCCTGCGGTCGGCCGCATCTCCGGGCGCCTGCGGTCGGCCGCATCTCCGGGCGCCTGCGGTCGGCCGCATCTCCGGGCGCCTGCGGTCGGCCGCATCTCCGGGCGCCTGCGGTCGGCCGCATCTCCGGGCGCCTGCGGTCGGCCGCATCTCCGGGCGCCTGCGGTCGGCCGCATCTCCGGGCGCCTGCGGTCGGCCGCATCTCCGGGCGCCAGCATCTCCGGGCGCCAGCGGTCGGCCGCATCTCCGGGCGCCAGCGGTCGGCCGCATCTCCGGGCGCCAGCGGTCGGCCGCATCTCCGGGCGCCAGCGGTCGGCCGCATCTCCGGGCGCCAGCGGTCGGCCGCATCTCCGGGCGCCAGCGGTCGGCCGCATCTCCGGGCGCCAGCGGTCGGCCGCATCTCCGGGCGCCAGCGGTCGGCCGCATCTCCGGGCGCCAGCGGTCGGCCGCATCTCCGGGCGCCAGCGGTCGGCCGCATCTCCGGGCGCCAGCGGTCGGCCGCATCTCCGGGCGCCAGCGGTCGGCCGCATCTCCGGGCGCCAGCGGTCGGCCGCATCTCCGGGCGCCAGCGGTCGCCCGCATCTCCGGGCGCCTGCGGTCGCCCGCATCTCCGGGCGCCTGCGGTCGCCCGCATCACCGGGCGCCTGCGGTCGCCCGCATCACCGGGCGCCTGCGGTCGCCCGCATCTCCGGGCGCCTGCGGTCGCCCGCATCTCCGGGCGCCTGCGGTCGCCCGCATCTCCGGGCGCCTGCGGTCGCCCGCATCTCCGGGCGCCTGCGGTCGCCCGCATCTCCGGGCGCCTGCGGTCGCCCGCATCTCCGGGCGCCTGCGGTCGCCCGCATCTCCGGGCGCCTGCGGTCGCCCGCATCTCCGGGCGCCTGCATCTCCGGGCGCCTGCGGTCGCCCGCGCGCGACCCAGCAATTCTGCCATCGCGCGAACCAGCGATTCTACCATCCCGCGAGCACCAGCATGACCCCCAGCGCGATTCCTGCCGGGTTTCGCAGCGCGCCCAGCCTTGCGAGGTATCGGGGCCGCATACTTCCAGATCGTCTTCGCGATCACCATCGCGGAAGCGCCGAGCACACGCCCAGGAGCAGGAAGTCATATCGGAGAGGTCCGGACAGCATTCTTCTTCCCAGGCAGGCCCTGTAGTATCCACTCCGAAGGATCAACCGATCCCCTTCCCTCCTACGGGGATCGCTAACACTGCGTCAGTCAGCCGCCAGCCTTGGTTTGGTTCCCTGATGAAAGCGGTGGTGCAGGCTATGAAGCCAGCCCTCGCTTATCTGGGACTGAAACCAAAGGCTCCCTCGCCCCCGCTGAAGAGAAGGAGAGGAGTGCATTTCGCTGTGACTTCTCCCAGGGTTAAGCTGGCTCCCAAGAGGTCCGTCGGGAAGGCCCCTTCCCCCTCGCAGGCGTTTTCTCCTCCTCTGGATGAACCTTTCCCGTCCTCGGGAGAATCTAGTGAGGCGAGACACTCTCCCACCGCACCAATGGGAGGAACCCCACCTCAAGGAAGAGAAACGTCTCGCGTAGGAGGGACCTTCCAGACCTCTTTGCTGGAGTCCTGTATTCCTCCCAGGAGGGAGCCCAAGGACTCGAACACGTTACCCAAATCATCGTCGAGGTTTCGTTCAGAGCCAACCTTTCCCCGGGAGAACGTCCGCGTGTCCCCCCATGAAGAGCCAATGGGGACAGGAGACTTAGCTGCCAGTCCACAAGGAGGAGAGTAGTGCGAATCGGAGCACGTCTTCTGGCAGGTCCTTGGACTAATGAGGCAACTCAATAGTTTTAAGGACCCCGAGACCGCCCCTCGCGAAGGCAAGGATACGGTTCTGGACCAGGTTTATGGCATTCAGAAGCCCCCCAAGACCAGTGCTAGGAGTGGCAATCCCCCTGCGTGTCCACCTGTGGGGGGATGCCTACGAAGTTGCGTGCTCAGGTGGCAGCAACTCGGGGCCAATTCCTGGACGATCTCTGTGATCGGACAAGGATATCGCGTCCGTTCATTTCATCTCAACCTCCCGACAGCGAATCCAGTGTCGTTGAGCTCCTATGCCACGGGATCGGCAAAGGGGCTAGCCCTTCGGGCAGAAGTCGAGACCATGCTCAAGAAGGATGCTCTCCAGGAGGTCGTGGACGGCTCCTCAGGCTTCTTCAGTCGACACTTTCTTGTAAAGAAGGCGTCTGGAGGCTGGAGACCCGTCATCAACCTCTCAGCCCTGAACAAGTTTGTCAAGCAAACTTCGTTCAGCATGGAGACAGCAGACACGGTCAGACTTGCAGTGAGACCGCAAGACTTCATGTGCACACTGGATCTGAAGGACGCGTACTTCCGGATCCCAATCCAGTCTTCCAGGAAGTACCTACGATTCAGCCTAGACAACAAGATCTACCAGTTCAAGGTGCTGTGTTTCGGTCTCTCCACAGCACCTCAGGTGTTCACCAGTGTTTATTTACACTGATATCTTCGTGGGCGCACAGGAACTGCATCCGTCTCCTCCGTTATCTGGACGACTGGCTGATCCTGGCAGACTTGGAGTCGACCCTTCTTCGACACCGAGACAGGCTTCTGGGAATTTACTAAGATCTAGGGATCATGGTAAATCTCGAGAAGTCCTCTCTGCTCCCAACACAACGACTGGTATATCTAGGTATGATATTAGACACCGATCTCCACAGAGCCTTTCCATCAGACGACAGGATAGCAAGGCTGAGGAGGGTTGCAAAGCCTTTCCTCAGTCGAGAAGATCTTCCAGCCCAATTGTGGTTACGTATTTTAGGTCACCTAGCCTCCTTGGCTCGTCTGGTTCCCAACGGCCGCCTCAGGATGAGATCCCTGCAATGGCGGCTCAAGTCCCGGTGGGATCAAGGCATCGACTCCCCGAACTTCCTGGTCTCGATAGGACCTGCGGAATGGACGGACCTGCAGTGGTGGCTGACCGACGATGACAACCTTCGAAAGGAAGTGGATCTTCTTGTCCTTCCCCCGGATTTGATGCTATTTTCGGACGCATCAAAAGAAGGGTGGGGGGCCCACTTTCTGAACAAGAGGGCCTCAGGCCTATGGTCAGAATCAGAAAAGTACCTCCACATCAACCTGCTAGAGCTGAAGGCCGTTTCCCTGGCCCTTCAACAGTTCCAACAGACCCTGGCGGGCCACTCTGTGGTGGTGATGAGCGACAACACCACGGTAGTGGCTTATTTCAACAAGCAGGGAGGTACCTTTTCACAACAGCTATCCCATCTTGCAGTAGAGATACTAAGATGGACCGAAGTCCACTCGATACGTCTATCAGTTCGCTTCATTCCTGGCAAAAGGAATGTGCTCGCCGACAATCTGAGCAGAGCTTCGCAGATAGTGAGTACCGAGTGGTCTTTGGATCCTCTCAGGTAGCCAACAAAGTCCTGACTTTGTGGGGTTCCCCGACAGTGGACCTGTTCGCAACAGCCTTGAATTTCAAGCTGCCGCTGTACTGCTCCCCAGTCCCGGACCCCAAGGCACTCTGGCAAGATGCCTTCCAACAACGGTGGGACAACATCGACGTTTATGCCTTTCCCACCGCTCTGTCTGATGAGAAGGGTGCTCAACAAGACCAGACTATCGGTCAACCTGTCGATGACCTTAATAGCTCCGCTATGGCATCATGCAGAGTGGTTTCTGGACCTTCTGCAGCTCCTGACGCAACCCCCGAGAGAGCTTCCCCCACGACACAAGCTACTCAGACAACCATATTGCAACATCTTCCACCAAGCCGTAGCATCGCTTCAGCTTCACGCCTGGAGACTATCCAGCATCTCCTCACTGAGAGAGGCTTTTCGCAACAAGTTGCGGAAAGGATGTCTCGACACCTGCGAAAGTCATCCGCAGGGGTCTACCAGGCGAAGTGGAGAGTCTCCCCTCGATGCCTCTATTCCAGCAATAGCGGAGTTCCTCGTTTATTTGCGGGAGGAAATGCGCCTTTCGGTCTCGGCGGTGAAAGGCTATCGCTCAGCCTTAAGCCTTTTGCCTTCAGGCTGAAAGGAATAGACATTTCCTCCTCGCTGGAACTTTCCTTACTCATACGTAGCTACGAGCTTACCTGCCCTCAGTCGGAAGTGAGACCGCCTCCTTGGAACGTGGTTCGGGTCCTCAGGCCTCTGAAGAGACCTCCGTTCGAACCATTACACCAGGCCTCTGACCAACACCTCACTTGGAAGACAGTATTCCTGCTCGCTCTGGCTTCGGCCAAGCGAGTCAGTGAACTTCATGGTCTCTCATACGACATCGCCCATTCAAGGGGATGGGGGAAGGTAACGTTCAGGTTCATCCATGAGTTTGTTGCCAAGACTCAGAACCCTGGAGTGCCGGACCCACGGTTCGACTCCTTCAGGGTTGCGAGTCTCCGTTCCGTAACAGATGACCCAGACCATCTGCTACTCTGCCCAGTAAGAAGTCCGAGATGTTATCTGAAGAGAACAGCTGCAGTCCGTCCCCACGTGCAAGCCCTGTTTGTGAGCACGGGAAGGACGAAGAGGAGGGTCACCAAGAATACCATCTCAGCCTGGATTAGACAGACCATCCATCATGCCTTGAATCCAGACCCTCCTCCGTCACGTCGCCCTAGGGCACATGATGTCAGGGCCATCGCCACGTCCCTGGCCTTCAAGAGAAACTTCTCTGTGACGCAGGTGCTACAAGCTGGAGTCTGGAAGCGTCAGACGACCTTCACAGCCCACTACCTGCAGGACGTGACCCACAGGAGCCTCGATACTTTTTCTATCGGCCCTGTGGTGGCTGCACAACAGCTGGTCTAACCTCAGGCTTCTTTATGGACAAGTAGCAGAAGGTTGAGGGCATTGTTACCCGGTTTTAGTCTGCGTGAATGAAAGAGTATGTCTAGCCCTTACTTCTTTCTTCATCCTCCCCTCTCTTGGGGAATGCAGCATCCTGGGTCTCTGCATAGCTGACCTCAAACCTCTGCAGGTAAACCATGCTTCCTTGTGTTCCTAGTATTAAGTACAATACTGTCGCGTCCCCCATACCCTGACGAGGTGGTATGGGGACGTCCTAGCCTAGAATTCCATATAAAGGACTTCAGGTCAACTTCCTAGGACGAGTCACACTTCATCTCTCCACACATAACTTATGTAGGCCTCTCGTACTTGCGAGGTGCAGGGACTCTTTTTCTCGAGTGCTGCTCACTCGGATTCTGAGTCCCCGGGTAAGCCAAAGCCAGTAAGACTGGGGACTTTCCACCCTGCCTAAGTGTAAGTCACCCTATGTAAATAGCGTGGTTTGTATTTCGGTTACGGAACTAATGACAAATTCGGAGAAAATTTGTATTTTTCCTAACCATACAAACCTTAGCTATTTACACATATTTGCCCGCCAGCCCTGTCCCTCAAGACAAGTCCTACCTCTAAGTGAAGTGAGGCAGCTCACCGGTGTGTGTGGGGTAGGGAGAGGGGTAGCTAGCTACCCCTTCCCTACCGTCGTGCTAACTAGCCTGGGGGGGTAGTTTAACCCTCGTTAAAATCTAATGGCTCGTCACTTCAGCTACGCCGAAAGTAAACCCTATGTAAATAGCTAAGGTTTGTATGGTTAGGAAAAAATACAAATTATCTCCGAATTTGCCATATTTAATCCTTATACTGTGTAAATTTAGCTCTGGCCGTAAAGTAAAGATTTAACTAGAAATTAGCTATGTTTTTGGCAGAGCTATTGCCTGGACCGGAGGTGCCTTCGGCGCTGGCGTTCGTAACTCATGTGTTATTTAGTTAGCCAGAAAGACTTTCAAGGTATAATAGCTTAAATATATATATCTAGCTATATAGTCTTCATTGCCAAAGGTATTCTTTAGTTTCACCGAATCAGGTAGCCGATCTTGTTGACGCTAGGCTTCCTAGCCTACGTGTTTTAGATTACTCTCTTGCATGATATAATAGGCGTTCCTGGTGTTATTAAATTTAAATGAAGATTTTAGGCAATTTATACAGGTAAGATATATATAGATTGCATAATAATTTCCTCCTCCAAGATAGTATACGAAAGAGCTTCAATGAGTCAGGTAGTCGATCTCACTGTCACTAGGCTAATAGCCTAGTGGCTTTAGTATACTTTCATACAATCTCCCCGGTTACCTTTATACATAAGGTAATCTCTTCTTCCCTCTGAGTGTAGCCTAGGGCTACAATCCTAGCCGGTCTTGCCTTGAATTGTGATTCTGGTAAGGTTAGGCTTGGGTTTTTTGCCCCTTTACCAAGCCATTGTTGAGGAGCTTTGGGTTTAGGTCAGAACCTCAGAGTAATTGTCGTGTGCAGACAGCTGTCCATTAGGGTGAATATACTCCCCTGTTGGACGTAGCTGGTTGGCATAGGAGGCCTTGCCCGCTAGACTGCACTTGGAGGGGTCATGGGATCCCCTCCTCCCTGCGGTCTAGCAACTAGTCATGTGCCTGCAGACCCTAGGCTGTAGAATAGTGATTATTCTTTGGCCTAGGATGGTGCAAGCTTGGGAACTCTGTTTCTCTTTGAGTTAGGGACGGCTTGATGATGCTGGTCCCTTTACTGTATCAGTAGACCCTAGGCTGGAGAATGTACTCTCCTTATGCCTAGGATGACGCTGATACTGAAACAGAGTTTCCTTTTGGGTGTGATAGGGACGGCATGCTGCCGGCCCCTCTCACACCTTACACAGGACCCTTTTTCCCCGTCCCTTTCTGTCCTTTGGTGATGGCCTAGCCATTACATCTGTGTCCGTCGTCCTACAATCTCACCGATTGCCGGTGGATTGTAGGGTGGCTCGGTCTTCTGCCTGTATGGCCTAGGCGTTCAGCTTCCCTATGGGACATGATGTTCTGGGATAGCTGTTTCGACAGGTCTAGCTTCCGGCAGGAGACCCATTTGCCTTAGAGTGTTCTTCAGTCCTCCCTTGGGCTGCCATCCGCTGCCTTTGCCGACTGATACCTACATGGCTGTGGATGGGTGGAAGCTTGAGCATGATATGTTCTCCCCTTCCATTAGAACCCTCATTCAGGAGTAGGGTAGTGATATAGTGGCTAGTGCTGCCACCCTGTCATCACCCTTCACTCCTTGCTTTCTCTCTCTCTATTGGCTAGTGCCGCCAACTACTAATCTATCTGGCGGCTGCCCTCTACTAACCTTGCCGGCAAGATGCAGGATAGGCTCGTGGTCCGACAGCCTTTGATTCACTGTCACCCTGACTCTGCCGGCGAGATCAGGCAGTGTCTATACTTGGCCACTACTCAGTCACATTGAATGATGGCAGGGATGGTGTGCCTTTGGCCAGTGACCTGCCGGCTTGCCGGCCTGCTGGATATACATGTACTGAATTTTGTGGCAATGAATTAATTCTAAGCACTAGTCTTGCCGGCAGATTGCCGGCAGTAACTGTTGTATAGATATATACAATAGCAAGTACATCTGTAGTATAGAGCATACTGCAGATAGAAAACTATGGTATCTACTTATACTTATACTCTGTGCGTCCAGGCGCAGTCTATTCTTGAGATCTAATAGAATTAGGAAAGGAATTCCCTTTTCTTTACACTGATTGTTCATCAGTCTCTTTAATCCTCACTATTAACTCTTTTGAAAGTGGGTGTTGTTTACACTACTCTATCCCTATGGGCTAGAATCTTCCATTGGCCTCTGATAGAGGATACCTTAGAATTAATAGTGAGGAAGGTCACAGCAATTGGCTGGGCAGTAATCACACGAATGTGTCTTTCCTATTTCATTTCCAGCTTACCTAAGCTATATGCAATACGTAAATAAAATGGAAATTGTTATTATAAAACTTATTATAATATTTATTAGTCTAATGAGATAGATTGCAATATATTCCTTTTATTTTCCTCTCTTTACAGGAGGACTATGTCAAGTGTGACAGCGTATTCTGCAGTATTCGCCGCAAGAACTTTTATGGCCATCTGGGGTGTAGGACACACTCCCGCTGTTCCATCACCAAGGGACCTATGAAATATTGGGACCCACAGGTATATACAGTGCAAGGACCTGTTGAATGAGGCATTTGAAAATCCCAAGATAGCAGCGTCAAGGGATGTAGCTCGGGAGAAGATATGCAAATGGGTTCGTAGTTTTCAAAAGAACTGCACGAGGCCTTACCTCCCTAGTGAGAGTATAAGAGCCCTGCTATTCCCCCAAAGCATCTGCGGATGCTGTTAGTCCTCAGCCTCACCCTGAGATCCCTTGCATCCAGCTATCTGTTGACACGGATGTCTCGGATGATGAAGGACATCCATCTAGATGATGAGAGGATGTCAGAGGTGTCAGAGGACACCGAAAAGGACCTTCTGGTCAAAGGTCGAGAAGAGGAGTCAACGGTGGCTCCTGAGATGGAAGAGGAAGAGGTCGAAACAATCTCTGTTTCGTCGGTTCCTGCCCCAGAACCTGTACCCTCTACGTCCTCCGCTCCTCAGCCTACGAAGTCAGACGACACTCTGGCTGCCATCAAAGCTATGATGGAATTGTATGACAAGAAGATCGAGCAGAGGGAAGCCGAAGTCAAGAAGAAGATTCTTCGGCTTACACTTTCTCGTGGGCCTCTACGGAGGCTCAATGTTAAGAATCTTCCCTCGTGTTCCGAGGTTAATCCATGGAGGCATGCCGAGTAGATGCCCATAACCAATGGCAAGATCTTTGTGTCGGAAAAGCTGGGCGCTGTCGCCATTGAGGACGTAGAGTTCTGGCCCAGCTTTGAGTCCTATCCGGACTGCTTTGTTCGTCTTAAGACGGAACCGGTTTCTAAGGAGGAAACAGAGCCTAAGGAGGTCATAGTGCTTGACCACTCGAAGGCTCAGGCTTTGTTCGCCAGCAGCCTGAAGGACAAGGGCTTTACCAACTCTTAAGGTGCCGGCCCTGAGCAAGAAGCATCCCTCGTTTCTTGCTCCCACAACTATGGTTTTCCCCTTCAAGGAGAAATCATTCAGGGCAGTGGTTAAGGCAGTGGAAGCAGGGAAACCTTGCCCTACACTAGATGAGTGTATGCCCCTCTCCCTGGCCTTACTATCAGATAGTAATGACTGGAAGGACATTCAGCTAACCTTCTTAGTCAGGAAGTTGGAGGCTGACATCGCTGGACGTCAGTTCAACGAGAACCTCCCCAAGTTGTCCGAGTTTCTCCTTCGTCGAGAACAAGATACAAAGGAGAGGCTTGCTGCCTCTCTGTCCCTCCAGGTGTCCATGGAGGCAATGGCCAGCGAACAGAGAACCCCAGACATGTTTATGGTCTTGGCCAAGACACATTTGGCAACCCTTACAAAGGATTTCTACAGCTTCGTTAAGGCAAGAAGGGCTTGTAGAGAATTCGTGTTTGCTTCAGCTGCAGTCAAACAGGAGCCCAGAAAGTTGATATCTTCCAACATCTGGGGGAAAGATCTGTTTCCGAAAGATCTAGATAAGGAAATTGTTGACAAGGCCGCCATGGAAAATAGAAACCTTCTCCAGAAGTGGGGCATGTCAGCAAAAAGGAAGTCTTCTCCGGATGAGGGTCCCCAACCGAAGAGAAAGACAAAAAGGCCAAGAGTGCCAGCTCGCCCTGCTAAGAAACAACTTCCCGTGACCACGGCGCCACAGATGGTGGCACAGCCCCAACCTACCTACCAGTTAGTACCCCAGCCAGTGGTGGCTCAGTCACCAGCTTTTACTCCCGCCCATGAGAGGCAGACCACTACCTTTTGCCCTAGAGGTAGGCTCAGGTAGAGATTCCTCTAGCCGTCCCTCTAGAGGAAGAGGAGGTAGGGGAGCAAGCGGTCGAGGAGGCAAGCCCTCCGGAAATCAGAAGCAATGAGATGCTTCCGGTAGGAGGAAGACTCCGACTCTTCAGGGATCATTGGACCTTTGATCCCTGGGCCCACAGCATAATCAAGAATGGACTAGGATGGAGCTGGAAGACAGCTCCACCAGCATTTCCTCAGTTCTTACAACACTCCACCCCCATTCTGGAAGAATACGTCCGTGAGCTCTTGAGAAAAAAGGTGATCAAGAGGGCAAAGTCCATCAAATTCCAAGGAAGGCTGTTTTATGTTCCAAAGAAGGACTCGGACAAACCCTCTCAACAAGTTTATCGAGAACAAGAAGTTAAAGATGTTAACCCTTCAACACATAAGGGCCCTATTGCCCAAAAGGGCATACACAGTCTCCATAGACATGGCGGATGCCTATTGGCACATTCCGATGAATCGCCAGATCTCCTCCTACCTAGGATTCAGGCTACAAAAAAGAAAGTACGTCTTCAAAGCCATGCCCTTCGGACTAAACATAGCCCCAAGGATCTTCACAAAGCTTGCATAGGCAGTCGTACAACAACTACGCCTACAAGGTGTCCAGGTGGTGTCATACCTGGACGATTGGCTGGTGTGGGCAGTATCGGAAGCGGAATGCTTGCAAGCATCCAAGAGGTGATCCAGTTCCTGGAACATCTAGGATTCAAAATCAACACCAAAAAGTCTCTACTATCTCCAGCTCAGAAGTTCCAATGGCTAGGCATACATTGGGACTTACAGTCACATCGCCTCTCCATTCCATTAAAGAAGAGGAGAGAGATAGCGGGATCTGTCAAGAGACTTCTAAAATCCAGTTGGATTTCAAGATGGCAACAGGAGAGAGTGCTGGGCTCACTCCAGTTTGCTTTAGTGACAGACCCAGTGCTATGAGCACAGCTAAAAGATGCATCAGGAGTCTGAAGAAGATACGCATAAAACGCTCGAAGAGATCTAAGAAGACCACTACCGATTCGGCTACTATCATTTCTCAAGCCATGGTCAGAGGCCGGAAAGTTCAAGAGGTCAATACCTCTACAGCCGCCTCCACCCTCAGTTGTCATCCATACGGACGCATCATTGGGAGGATGAGGGGGGGGGGGGGGGTCCCCATCAGCGCAGAACTCGGGGAACTTGGTCCTCTCTGTTCAGGACCTTTCACATCAACATTTTGGAGGCCATGGCAGTCTTTCTCACATTGAAGAAATTGTCCCCTCATCCTTCAGTCCACATAAGACTGATGCTGGACAGCAAAGTGGTAGTAAGATGTCTGAAGCGTCAAGGCTCAAGATCGCCTCAACTAAATAAAGTGTTGTTGGCCATCTTCCGATTAGCGGAAAAGAAGAGATGGCACTTATCACCAGTTCACCTTCAAGGGTTCCGCAATGTGACAGCGGACGCTCTATCCAGGATAGCTCCGATAGAGTTAGAATGGTCCCTAGACGCAAAATCATTCTCCTACATCTTGCATCAAGTCCCAGAACTGCAGATCGACCTCTTTGCAATGAGCGACAACAAGAAACTTCCTCGATACGTGGCTCCGTATGAGGACCCTCAAGTGGAAGCAGTGGACGCCATGTCCCTGGATTGGAACAAATGGACCAGGATTTACCTGTTCCCTCCACCCAACCTGCTGTTGAAGGTCCTCAACAAGCTGAGCTCCTTTCAGGGAACAGCAGCCCTAGTGGCTCCCAAGTGGCCCCGGAGCAACTGGTTCCCCTTGATTTTGGAATTACAGCCGAGGCTGATTCCTCTGCCGGACCCAGTTCTGTCTCAAGTTCAGAAGTCGATTGTCTTCGCTTCATTACAGAAAACTCGAGACCTTCATCTCATGATTTTCTCTCCCTAGCAGTAAAGAAAAGGTTTGGGATCTCAAAAGAAAGTATTGACTTCTTGGAGGAATATAAGTCAAAATCTACCAAAAGGCAATAAGAGTCATCTTGGAAGAAATGGGTGGCTTTTGTCAAGGCAAAGAATCCAAAGGAAATCTCGATGGATTTCTGTTTGTCTTTCTTTATTCACATGCCAAGAGCTTACGAGCTGAACGAAATAATAAGTCTTGGGTGGCTTTTTGGGCCAGTGAAAGCGTAATGTCTCTCACCAGGGTCTCGGGAAAAAGATGTTGAGACGGGGGCATAAAGAAGCTCAGACTTCTGCGCAATGGTAACAGACCTTGAAGTAAAAGAGCAAAGAAGAGCCCTCTTCTTTAGGATTCCAGCTGAGAACAGCGAAGCCAACTCATTCACCCCATCTCTGAGGGCCTTGTCCATACAGGACATAATACTGGTTAGGTCTCGAGTTCCTTCCATCTGGTCAGTCTTCCTTGCCAGAGTCCCTAGTGACCAGTCTAGAAATCTAAAAACCTCAAAGGCTCTAAAAATACCTTTGACGAGATGATCCAGCTCCAACATCGACCACATGACCTTGGCTGAGTTGAGAACATGCCTTCTAGCTGAGTCTACTAAGCCAGAGAAGTCACCCTTGGAGGAGGAAGCAACTCCCAGACCCAAAGGTTCCCCAGTCTCATACCACATACCAGCCTTTGAAGCAAGACGAGCTGGTGGAAACGAGAAGGAAGTCTTAACTGCTTGTCTCCGTTCCTTCATCCAGTCATCAATCTTCGCAAGAGCCTTCTTTGCAGAAATCGACAGCTTCACCTTGATGAAGGCCGACTGTTTCTTGGCCTTCTTTCTGTTAAATTGGGATTGAGGAGATTGCGGAGCAGCAGGTTGGAATTCCTCTCCATAAAGTTCAAGAAGGGAGCGAGAGAGAACTTTGTAATCTCTGACAGCGTCAGCAGGTTTATCATCGTCATCAGAGACCTCCTCGAGGTCCTGATCCACATCTGCAACATCCTTCGAACGAGAAGGCGGCTCCTTAGAAACAGACAGCGGCAAATCAAAGGAATCGTCCTGCAAAAGAGGGCTTGCGTCCTGGCGCCGAGCGTAGGTGTCGTCCTGGCGGCGGAAAGAGGTATCGTCCTGGTGCAGAGCGCTAGAAGAGTCCTTGGAACGAGAGGCACTATCGTCCTGAGGAAGCAGGCTGGTATCGTCCTGGCGCCGAGAGCGAGAGGCAGAATCGTCCTGGCGTCGAGAACGAGAGGCGGTATCGTCCTGGCGTCGTGAACGAGAGGCGGTATTGTCCTGGCGTCATGAACGAGAGGCAGTATTGTCCTGGCGTTGTGAACAAGAGGCGGTATCGTCCTGGCGTCGTGAACGAGAGGCGGTATTGTCCTGGCGTCATGAACGAGAGGCAGTATTGTCCTGGCGTTGTGAACAAGAGGCGGTATCTTTCTGGCGTCGTGAACGAGAGGCGGTATCGTCCTGGCGTGGAGAATGAGAGGCAGTATCGTCCTGGTGACGAGAGAAAGTATCGTCATGTGTAAGCATACCGTCATCATCCTGGGGCAGAGAGAGAGAGAAAAAGAGAGGAGGTATCGTCCTGGCGCTGAGCAGTAGAGGAAGCAGAACGGTGTAGTGTCTTCGACGAAGAGAGTAAGGTTTCCTTAGGAAAAGAACTCCGTTCCCTCTTAGAAGTTGACTTCTTAATATGCAAAGAGTCGTCTTAACGTCTATCAGACTGGGCGTGAGGGCGGCTAAGCGCTTGCACTAACGTAAAAAGTTGTTCCTGCATGACAGACATAAAGGATTTAGCAACTTCTGCTTGGTCTTGCGGTCCCGAAGTAGAGGGCTGACGAATATCACTCGTAGAAGGGGAAGGATCTTCGGCAGTAATATCCTGACTTGCGGGCTTAGACTTCGTCCTTTTCACAGGCACGGAGTCGAAATAGTCCTCCGACGGACAAGGTTCATGGCTGCTAGAACCGGGAGGGAAAGAATGAGACAGTTCGTCGCAGTTCCACCTCCTCTCAGTAGGTCTTGACGCTTCAAACTTCAATTTACGTCTGGGAGAATTCGGAGAAGAAATTAACACATCCGCCACGTCTTTTCCGTGACTGTCAAGAACAGCCTGGGAATCGGCAACAGGACTGTCTGAGACGACGGCTGACCGAGGGTACGTACCTCTCACCCCCTTTTGGTTGTCAACGTACCTTCTCCCTTGGTCCTGGGAGCTTGGTAGAGGTCTAGGCCTAGGGTAATGGCAGGTTCGGTCAGTCGCCACCTCCACTGCACTTTCACAAGCACTAAAATCACTTTCACTTTTCTTACTTTTAAAGGCCGCAAGTTGTTCTTTAATGGCCTTCAACTCGGCAGCCATCCTAGCTTACTGAGGGTCATCCGCAGATACGGATCCAATAGAAGGGGCAGGAGTTACTAACTCAAGGGAAGGATCAACTTCCAAAGAGGAATTAATTAGAGGCTCAAAGGATAAATCTACACTAAGTTAGTCTTCCTTTCCACTAACAGAATTAGATTTAGACCTAGAAGCTCTACTAACTCTATCGAGCTCTAGTTTACGCACAACGTTTCATAATCAACTAATCCTTTTCATCCAAAACCTTACATTCCCCGCACCTATTATTGAGGACACATTCAAAACCCCTACAATTCAAACACACGGTGTGAGGATCTACCGCTATTTTCGGTAACCTCACCTTACATTCCTCATTCGCACAGACACGGAATTGAATTTTATCACTCATAATGATGACAGCAAAAAAGCAAAGAAATATAAAAAACACGATTGCCAAATCCCCAAATCAGTGTACTTCACCAAATAGCAGACTGATACAGCAAATCAGGGAAAGCGAAGAAAAACTCTTAATGACGGACCAACATGTTGGCGATCCGGCTGGCAGAGATGAACTGAAGAACAGAAAACGAGAATGATTCCTTGTACCACCCTGTGGCGGGTGGTAACCACCTAACCACCACAAGGCGATTACCGCGTTTTGAAAAATTCTGCCAAAAGTAGAGACATTTAGCTATATATAACTGCCAGGTAAGTTATATATATATATAGATATATATATATATATATATATATATATATATATATACATATATATATATAGATATAGATATATAGATATAGAGATATAGAGATATATATATATATATATAGATATAGAAATATAGAGATATAGAGATATAGATATATAGATATATATATATATATATATATATATATATAGATATATAGATATATAGATATATATATATATATATATATATATATATAGATATATAGATATATAGATATAGATATATAGATATAGAGATGAACTGAAGAACAGAAAACGGGAATGATTCCTTGTACCACCCTGTGGCGGGTGGTAACCACCTAACCACCACAAGGCGATTACCGCGTTTTGAAAAATTCTGCCAAAAGTAGAGACATTTAGCTATATATAACTGCCAGGTAAGTTATATATATATATAGATATAGATATATATATATATATATATAGATATAGATATAGATATATATATATATATATATATATATATATATATATATATATATATATATAGATATAGATATAGATATAGAGATATATATATATATATATATATATATATATATATATATATATATATATATATAGATATAGATATAGATATAGAGATATAGAGATATAGAGATATAGATATATATATATATATATATATATATATATATATATATAGAGATATAGAGATATAGAGATATAGAGATATAGAGATATATAGATATAGATATAGATATATATATATATATATAGAGAGAGAGAGAGAGAGAGAGAGAGAGAGAGAGAGAGAGAGAGAGAGATAGATATAGAGATATATAGATAGATATAGATAGATAGAGAGACATATACATAATATACATATATATATATATATATATATATATATATATGTATATATATATATATATATATATATATATACATATACATATACTACATATATATATATATATATATATATATATACATATACATATACTACATATATATATATATATATATATATATATATATATATATATATATATATATATATATATATGTGTATATATAGTCCTAATTCGTGTATGTAGATGTCATGTATATCAAGGTAAATGAACTCAATATTTATGAGTATTCCACAAAAACCTGTGTCTGCATGTTTTGCAATGGCTGCATTTTGATAACGAAGGCAGCAGTCAGTTGCCGATGAACACTCGAGTTGATAAGTCCCTCACCTGAGAGGGTAGATTGTGCAATGTGTACTTACGAACAAATATTTTATAATAAATGAAGAAAACCCATATGTCGACGTCTCATTATCCATCTGCACGGGTCATATTGGTGTCAGGTGTAAAAAAAAAAATATGTCTTTTGTGCATGCTGTGAGTGAAGTTGTTTTTTGAGCCGGTGAAATAAGAGTTCAAGATGCTGAGATACACAAGGACTAACATAGCAGACACGGCTGCTGCTGAAGATGAGAATGAAGGAGCAGTGGGATATAGCGTTCCCAATGAAGAATATAGACAGGAAATTAGAATGCAAGAATTAGAAAATAAGTTAGATAATTTACAACAGTTAATAAACAGACTGTTGGTGGAACGAGCACAGCATATCCGACGTACATAAATGAAGTTCAAACGCACACAAGTGAAAATACGCAAATTGTAGTTCGAAAGTTGCCAGAACTTCAGGCAAATGTTAGGCCTTTCGATGATCAAAGGCCTAAAGAAGGTTTTCAATTAATTGAAGTGTTTTTGTGAGACTTTGAAGTAGCCACATATGGGTGGTTGGAAAAAGAAAAAGCTATTCAAATAATAACATTGCTGAAAGATGCTCCGGCAATGGAAGTAATGTGTTGGCCACAAGAAAGTTTAAGAAGTTAAATTGAAATAAAACGACGTTTAATTGAGAAGTATGCCTTGCCTGATGTGAGAAAGGGAGACCTAAATGAAAATTACCAACCCAAAATATGGGAAGGTGAATCCGTTCTTAGCTTTGCAACTCGCATTTTTCGGGATTGAGATTCGTTTGCTACCCGGAGTGCCAATCTCCCAGAAGGTGATAAAAAGGCAATTGCCCGCAAACATATTCGCAGATTAGTAAACCTGTATTTATGTGGTTATTTGTGCGATGACAATCGCTCATTAGCAGACGTAGTGAGTGCGATACAAAACATTTTAGACAGTTTGCCAGAAGAAAAAAGGACTGGGAATAACGGGGCCGATTCCGAGAAGTTGGGAGCCATAAGAGGAAGTCAACCCCCAAAGAGAGGTAAGGGGGATATGCAGTCAGCAGATTAGCAGAGACTTCAGATGTTGGCACTGTGGGGGAGAGGGGCACCGACGAGTGAAATGCCCCACCCAAGGATCCCCCCGCTGTTACACTTGTCAGGCCTACGGTCATTCATCTTGAGAATGGCCAGCAAAAAACGCCCAGGGGAGGTTGCCTGGGGCGCACGCACACCTCCCCCTGCCCGACGTCCGAGGAAAAGGGAACAGAGGAAGGGGGTGACGAGGGAGTTCGATGCTGCCACCCGCATGACATCACAAGCAGTAGCCAAGGAAGCAGTGACGACAGACCTCCATCGATACCCCCGACCTCACCCCTGCAGCACTAGGGAGAGTACCAGGGAGTAGTGGCACGGCGGCCGAGGTCATTAACCCTTGCTCCATATCTCGAAATGGCCATCTGGGAATGTTAGTAGTTACGATTGACCTGCAAGATAAATCCATCCGATGGCTGATTGACACGGGAGCCAGTGTTTCATTGATTGAAAAAAAATTCTCCCTAACTCTACTACAGCCAGCGGCATCCATTGTTCTTGACACGCCAGGAGGAAATAAACTACACATAAACCATACATCAATCGTCAAGTTCAAGGTGGGGTCTGTGAAGTTTACAGATGATTATTTTGTCTTGCCCACCTTGGGAATTCCAGGAATAGAGGCTATACTTGGAATAGACTTTATATCTAATAATAAAATTTGCATTTTTTGGGGAAAAGATACAATAACAGTTAAAGCTGGAGGGCACATTTTGCCGATAGAATGTCACGAGGCAGTAAGTGCATGTGTTAGCTCGGAGAGACATTTAAGTAAGGTATCAGCTATACCTGAGAGAGGTGAAGTGTTGTCCCCCCAGTCCCTTACGAGCATATCTGTGACCCCGTGTCGCCCTCTTGCGGAAGGAACCAAGGTAGTTGTTAAACCCCATGACAATTGGGCCCATATGATATTAGAGGGCTTAACAGAAATTAAAGAGAACAAAGCTGATATATCCAATCTCCAGTAAAGTAGCGGCTATTACAGATTTCCCCAGGCCACGTAAAAGGAAGTAGCTGGGTATTACCATAAATTCATAAGAGGTTTTAGAGAGATAGCGAGACCCTTGGATGCTTTAAAGAAACAAAAAGTAATAAATTGGGGAGAGGAAGAAGAAAGGGCCTTTAGGCATTTGAAAGCTGCCATAACTAGCAATGAATTACTCGCATATCCTAGATTTGATCGCCCGTTTTTAGTGACAACAGATGTGAGTAGCATAGCTATTGGTGGCGTAGTGTCTCAACAAGATGATAAAGGTAGAGAGAGACCCATTTGTTTTGCTTCCCAGGCGTTGAAAAGGGGCAGAAAAGAATTATAGTACATTCGATCGAGAGGCTTTGGCTATTCTTTGGATTCTAGAGAGGCATCGGTTCTTTTTATTAGGTCAGTCGATTGAGTTGCAAAGCGATCATCGCCCCTTACGTGATTTGTATTATAAAAGTGATTTGACCTCTTGTCAAGCGAGATGGATCGAAAGACTGTTAGAATTTAATATAAAGGGTTTTCACCACATAGAAGGTAAGGCTAACAAGGTAGCTGATGCTCTCTCTAGAAGTGCAGTAATAGGAGTAACAACCAGGGCACAAAAGAGGAACGAAGAACGTAACCAAAATAGTGAACACCCCCATCATAATAGAGAAAATAGAGAACGGGATGACAGTTCTCGCGATGCACATGCAGTAGACGGGGGG
>NC_090728.1:37690653-37705653 GCF_036898095.1 Palaemon carinicauda
TTCAAAAGTGTTAGCATATGTAATTCTTGAACAACTAGTTAGTCATTTATAAAGAATCGAAGCATTATCAGACGACCAGTCAGCATACATATAATTATATTCTACAACACAGCTATATGCTTTGTTGTAAATGATGTGCTTGTCGGGATAAACGACAACAAATGTGATATCTTTATATCACTTGATCTTAGTGCTGCTTTTGATATAGTTATGCCTGAACTTCTACTAAATGATTTGCGGACCATTGGTATTGAAGATCAAGCCATTGAGTATGTATGCAAAAGATTAATGAATGATTTGAAGTTCGCTGAAGGACAGTTAAATAACTAAAACTAAATGAAAATACAACAGTTTTTGGTTGTAGGAAAGAGAAACTACTTAATAAACTTGAGTGAAATTCAAATAAATATCAATAACAATCTGGTCAGGATATCAAACAGAGTTCGTGAGCTAGGTGTATATCACTTGACTGTAATTTGTCTCTGTGCTCAAATAAATAATGTAGTAAAAACATTACTTTTGTAAAGAAGTATCTGAATGAATATTCTGGATTATCATAACACTCGAGAGTAACGCGGAAAGGGTAAAGCGATAGCTGATTACTATCTTCCTTTCTGCCTACGGTGGGGGGGCGTGTCGGCTATGACAGTTGGCTTCACTTTTTCCCATAAGCATCAACTGCTTGCGCCACCTCCCTCCATTTAACCTCCTTGTATGTAACGCCAAACAATCATTTCGTTAATGGTTGTTAACGGTACAATGTGCAAAAGGATAATTTTGTGGTTGTTAAAAAAAATGAAAGGGTTAAAAAATATCTCGCTTAAATGAAAAAAAATATTGCCATAAAAAAAATTATGAATAGCACCAAGTCTCAAACAGCTTTTCAATCGTTTCTGCTAGAAAGAAAGTATAGCACTACTTCCTAATATGCACGTTGGTTGCTTACTAGATTTTTGTGGCGTTGTTTGTAAGTGTTGAATTATCCTTTCGGAAATTCGGATCTCTACTATCTTTACATATTTTAGAATATATCTTGTTTTATGTCGGCCAAACATCTAGGGCATTTCTGTCAGAATATAACAGCCGTCTACAGGGGTCTTGTTAATCAATGCATTGGCCTTCCACTGGCTTCCTTCTCAGCTCAGCCTTCGTGCCAATGACTTCGCTAACCACCTAATTTTCAACCGTTTCAGCTGAATTGAGATCTCCAGCTAACCAGTAACTGAATTATTCAGTGCACTGACCGTAGAGTTTTTCTCTGACCACGTCGGTATTCTTCCTGGGAGACTGGGGAAGGGACCGGCTATACCCAAACCATCTGCACCACTGTAAAAAGCTATACATGAATCTAGCGTGTGTTTATGCAAGCTGTGTCGCCTATTACAATTACAGCTGGTGCCAGCTGTTTGCCCGGATAGGCCTCAGAGTGGCCCTAGACAGTGACAAAAACTACCCAACCACAACTTGAGATACAAGTGTACCAACTGTGAGATTGCATCGAACATGTGCTTGAAATACTACAAGAAACACGGAACAATGGTCCCCAAAGTCGAGCCATCTTCACCACTTTGCAAGCGACGAAGTCCACACCCTCCTTCTCCAGAGCCACCTGTTCTTCAGAGATCATCTGTAACTACATATCACTCTCCACACCCGGATTAGGAAACTTCTCCTCTGCCCGCCAAAACCCAGGCAATCTGGGAGGTGAATCAGCAGCCCCTGGAATATAACTGCACTGACTGCCTGACACAGTTAATAAACAAAGCCACTGCCACTGTAATCAACACTCAGAACCGTCGGAACCAGCACCCAAGAGAGATAAGAAGGCATCTCTCTCAAAGTTCAAAATTCTGGCTCAAAACACCAACTTCTATGCCGCAGTGACTGCCATGGTAGCCAAGCCAAACTTAAAGATCACAGTCCGACCAAACCACAAAGGAGAGCTCATCATCTTCCCAATGGATCAGGAGAGTGCCAGCCTACTGCAGAAGGAAGCCTCTAGGGCTCTTCTTGATTGATTGATTTAAAGTTTTCAGACATCCTGACGTGGGCGCTTCTTGATCCCGCAACGGAGCAAAGTAAGGCAATAATCGTCAATTACCCCGTGACCATGACCCTCACCTTACTTACCTCCTGCAGCAACATTGCCAGCATTGAATGGGCCAAGAACACGTACGATACACCAACCAGCAAGATCATCGCCACCTTCATAGGACCGATCCCACCTGCATTTGATTTTGGTATATGGGAACCTTTCCCACCCAGAACCCCTTACGGTGTTATCATTGCCAGCTGTATGGACACCATCAAAAAGATTGTATGGGCCTCAACATCTGTGGTGTCTGCAGTCAATGCCCCAAAACTCAGGTATGCATCACCGCACACAAGGAAGGCTGGGAGAGTCGACTTAGGTGTCCAAACTGTTACCGATTCCCCCATGCCTGAAACAAGAGTCGTCTTGAGCGTTTACAGAGGACGGCTGCCCTGAAAAATGCCTCAACAACCGTGCCTCGTCTGGGTGCTGGAGCTGGTGTTGGGAGACCAGTATCAGCACTGGCACAGTCACCCTTTCCTCAACCTCTTTCTTCCATGCCTACCCGGAACCTCATCCAACAAATAGAATCCCTCTCTTTTGAAAACCTTATCCCTTTGATCATCCAAATCCTCTCCAGAATCCTATCGCTTTTCATACTCCTAAAATGCTTAAATCCACCACCCAAATCCCCATCTCAACCCAAGAGCAGGGATAAGTCTATGCTTAGAACTGCTTGTTCTCTCTCCTACTCAGGTTTTTATTTCCCCTCCCAGTCTCTTCTACTCACAAGGACTTGCTGCTATACCAATATTCTCTACTTCTAAAAAATTTCACTGTGCCGGGTTTGGGTGCTCTCAGGACCAGCCAATACCCATCAAATCTCTTTGGGCTGAGTAAAATTATGCTGCTCTATGGGCAGAGCAACCACACTTATTCATAAAATTTTAATTAACTTGGGGGCTCACACATCTTGTCAAAGGGTCCCCGTCCGGATAAAATTTCGGGCAATCTACACCTACAGGCTGCAGAATTGAAAGAGCCCGGGCTTGACTGTAATGGCCAGGTAATCTATAAACAAGCAAACCAATACTGGCTATGGGTTAAGTCATAGAATTGGCTGGCCAGAGAAGAGTAAAATAAATGACTATACCCAAAGAAATATTGTCGAGTTCTTCTTAATTACCTATACCAACAGTCACAATTTAAAACCTAAGCCCAGGCCTGTTTTATGTTAATCCCGTATTATGCAAGATTGAGAACAAGGTCTGCCAGAATATCAACCAGTAGTTAGTAAGATTGTTGATAGCTATTCGATGTAATTGCAACTGGAGGATGGATATATTTCCCTTTAGCATTGAATGGGCAGACGAACCCTATTAGGTCAAGGTGTTATAGGGTACCTGTTTAATTCCAAGAAGTAGAAAGGGAAATTAGTAAATTAAGAAAAAAAGGCCGAGTACTCTTAAAGAAGTAGATGGGTTTCTTGGGCTCGCTGGATATTACCATAAATTCATAAGGAGTTTTGGGTAAATCGTGAGACCCCTAGATGCTCTGATGAAGCAAAATGTAATATATTGGGGAGTTGAAGATTAAAGGGCCTTTAGCTAACTGAAAACTGCCTTAACTAGTAATAAGTTACTCAAATATCCTAAATTTGATCATCCATTTTTGGTGACAACAGATACGACTAGCATAGCTATCGATGGCATGATTACTCAATAAGACAATGAGGATAGAGAGTGACCTGTTTGTTTTGCTTCTCGGGCATTGAAAGATGCAGAAAAGTATTATAGTACTTTCGATCAAAAGGCATTGGTTATTCTTTGGATTCTGGAGAGGCATCTGTTCTTTTTATTAGGTCAACCAATTAAGTTGAAAACTGATCATTGTCCCTTACACGATTTATTTTACAATGGAGATTTAATTTCTAGACAAGCCAGGTGGATAGAAAGATTGTTAGAGTTCAATATAAGTGGTTTTGACCACATAAAGGGTAAAGCTAACCAAGTAGCTGATGCCCTTCCAGAGGCGCGATAATAGGAGTAACTACCACGTCACAAAAGTGGAAGGAGGAACATGCCCAAAATGTGGAATTAGTTAAGTCACTAAATGGAACAGCACTTAAGACGGGCAATCAGAAAATGGGAATTGTGAAGAGAGAGAGAGAGAGAGAGAGAGAGAGAGAGAGAGAGAGAGAGAGAGAGAGAGAGATGACCAACGTGAATGTACTATATATGTGAGGCAGAGGACATGTTTGGGGATGCCTTGATGATTGGGACTATAACTAGTTCGAGAGGGACAGGTAAAAGAGAATGGAGGGCAAGAGTGCAAACAATGATTAAAGGAGAATCAAATAGTTACTGCGAGAGAAATTTTTTATAGAAAATATATTATACTGTGCTTATGACAAGAGGGTACCTGAATTTGGTGCGAGGTTGGTTCTTCCTCCCTTAATTAATCTACCCAATCGCACTGTAAATGCGAGGCTGTATGTAGGGCATTTGGGAATTTATAATACTTTAAGGAGAGAACATGAATCCTTCGTTTGGTTAAGAGGGTGTGGAGGGCATCCTCTGGGATGTTGAGATGAGAGGTCGAAATGCCTCTGTAGACTCGGTTCAGGATAAGCTGGATGGTGTCATCTACAGGTACGTTTGTGAAGAGGAACTCCACATCAAGAAAAGTGATGACATCTTTGCTGGAATGTCCTTTGACAGTCATCAGGAACTCCATTGAAGAGCCAAACTGTATTAATCAGGTACATAAGGGGTCAGAAAAGTGCTGAGTCTCTTGGCCAGTTGGTAGGTCAGCACTAGGCACTGTTTGATGATAGAGTGAAACGGGGCTTCCAGCCTTATGGGTCTCGACATTCCCATAGAAGTAATCCAGCCCAAAATCACCAGAGATAGACTGGAAATGTATGGCACCCTCCTGGAAATATGCACCAAAATGGGCCCTTTCTCCACCCTTTGTGGGCATATGTACATACAGAAAGATGGTGTAGTGATTGTCTTCCTTCTCGGCATTCTTTTCGCTCACTTCTACATGTGTATCGTTAAGGAGTGCATTTTTGCACGTATATTTCACCCTGATATATACGTCCACTATACTAACGTTACCTTCCTGAAAGCCCCTCTACCGAAAATATTGATGATCTTTGTAGCACCTTTGAGGAGTGTAGTTCTCTTAGATTTATGATAGAGCATCAGGACAACGGCTGCTTCCCTTCTTGGTCTCGACTGTTGTATCGTTTTGATACACCATGTACACTAAGCTCCCGAACCTAAGCCTTAGTTTGAATGGTGATAGTGAATGTCCCACTAGGTATAAGACATCCACCATCTGAGCCTAAGTTTGTTGGGCCCTCTCCCATTGTTCTTCCTGGGTGGAGACCCACAAGGAGGGTGATAGGATTACCCAGGTCCTCGTGAACAATGGTTACTCCAACAGGCAGGCCAAGTAGTATGAGCATGCCTTCTGGAGTCAATTTGTACTACCTAGGCATCAAGCACAGCCAGTACCAGCAGGATGCAAAAGCCACAAAGAACATCATTAAGAACTATGTCACACCCGTGCAAGAGGACTCCAAGATCAACGTCGTAATTTACTACCATACTATTAGGACAAGATCTTTCATGAAAAATTAACCAAGCCACACCACTGCAGGACTTTCTGAAGAAGTCCAAAGTTGTCTATTCCTACCAATGCCCAGTCCGTGGATGCCCCGGCTGTTATGTTGGAATGACAATGATGAGACATTCTGAAAGATTGTTCTGCCACGTTCAGCAAGGAGCCAACTAGATGCAACAACTCCTCGTGCACGACAAAAACGTGGTACAAGAGGATATCACAAAGACTACTAAAATCATCGGCAGGAGGCTTAGGATTCTGGAGGCCCTACTCGTCCAGCAAGAACGACTGAACCTGAACACGACAAAGATGTTCCTCCTAATCTTCTGTCGTAGGAGCACCTCCCGTCGACCTGAAAACAGCGACAATGATGACGGTGATCAGAGGCCTGGCAGCTAGCCCGCGCCTGAGACTTTCCCGGGGAGCACCTCAGTCAATCAGCAAGCAGTTTAGGATTCCCCAGACCTAGACTTTGAATGGCTGAACTGCTTGCCTGACTCAGGCAGGGCTCTGACTTCACCCGATTTCGACAATTGTGAGCGGAGTAGCATCCTGACTGCGACAGAAAAGCATCTGGTGAGCGCCCCAGCCAATGGGAGAACAGCACTGTCCCAAACTAGATACGTGTTCCACCCCCGAGGGCCATTCAACAACCAGCATCGGATGTGACGAGCCAACCAAGACGTATGTATAGAGCCAGCTCTACACCTTTCAGTAGTACTTGCTTCGGCAGTACATATACTAAAAAAAAAACACCTTTCAGCCACACTGAGCCTGGCGATGAGAGGAGGCACCCGGCACCCTCTCATAACACGTAGCAGCCAAACTTTATTGTACCGACTTTGACAAGTTTACTTTTAGTAAAATTATAGATTTTTTCTGTGTATTTTGATCCCCCTACTGATGACAAACATAGCATAGTTACTAGCGGAATGTAATACTGATGAATAAAAGAAAATACGAGCAATAGAAAAGCTCAACTGAGGCGGCGATCATCTTAATGAAACATATCATTAATATTGTTTTTATAAAAGGCCTTGTTACTATTATTAAGCATATACTATATGCTTTCAGTGTTATCAAATGTTCATAACTTGATCCTTACTAACAATCTAATTTGACAGCACCGCAACTGGAGACGTAATAAAGTATCAAGACAATGGCGAAGAAGAATGATTTGTTTCCCTGACGTTTTTATTCGGCCTTTTTCCTCTTGTAACTGGCAAATTGAGAAAGCGAGAAAGACATTTTTTTTTAAATTAAGCATTTAATTACATTAATATTGTTTCCCGCTAACTTTGAAAAAATAAATTAAATATGCAAGCCGAGAGATTTATTCATCACATAAAATTGATTTAAACTATTCACATTCCCAAATCTATTCTTTTCATTCAAACCATTTATTTCATTTATATTTTCGAACAAGAATTAAGGTGAACTATTTAATTTTAATTTGATTTCCATAATTTCCAGAATTTAAAGAAATTTCTTAATTAGATTCGTTTGAAAGCGATGATTTCCATATCAAAAGTCTCGACTGGAATATGAATTTCTACAGGTAGAAAATCTTGGAATGCCATCAAAGAGAGAGAGAGAGAGAGAGAGAGAGAGAGAGAGAGAGAGAGAGGAGAGAGAGAGAGAGAGAGAGAGAAGAGAGAGAGAGAGAGAGAGAGAGAGAGAGAGAGAGAGAGAGAGAGAGAGAGAGAGAGAGAGAGAGAGAGAGAGAGAGAGAGAGAGAGAGAGAGAGAATCTTTGAAGCTGCCTAGTCCAGTGGAAAAGGCTCATATTTAAGCTGATTAGGCAAAAACTGACGACGCTATCATTTATGAAAATACCTGACGCCCCTTATATAAGTAAAGGGCAAATCGTTAAGGTTGAATACTGAGAAGAATGCAGTTTAATGAGGAAATTATGACAAAATCCCCTTTCGAATACCATTACTCATATCCACAAACTTTTTTTTTTTTTTTTTTTTTTTTTTGCAATCTGGTGATGAAACGAGGTTAATTATACAGCTGTTTGAAAGTGTGAAAAGATTCTAAATCACCATAGAAGTAGAAAATTATTGCTAAATTTTTCTTTTGTCATTATCTTTCTAAGTATCTTTAGAGATAACCTTCATGACATACGCCATTTGGTTTTGTATCACGTAGGAGGGCTTGAAACGATTATTGATTTTTAGGTTACTTGCAGAGGATATGGATGGAAGCATGTTTTTCATAATGTGTGTGTGTGTGTGTTTATATGTAGATATAAATTATGTATAAACACTTGGATAACATCCATAAAAATAGCGTGAATATTTCCGTCCTCAATTTCCACAGATTTCACCTATTTGGTTCAAAGTTTAGTAGTCGGGTATTAATCGATGGCCAATAGTAAGTAGTTTGGCATAGTTTTTACTGGAAACCCAAAATTCAAAGGGATTTCGTTTAAACAACTATTTTGCAGACCTGTGACAAACCACAAAATTAAAATAAGTTGTACAACCTTTAGAATAGATCTACGGGCTAAGCTGACTGCTTAATTATCATTATTATTACTGGCTAAGCTACAACCATAGTTGGAAAGGCATGATGCTATAAGCCCAAGGGCTCCAACAGGGAAAAATAGCCAAGTGAGGAAAGGAAACAAGGAAATATAAGAGAAGGTATTACAATCAAAACATCTGCATCAACATTAAATTAGATTATCATATATAAACTATAACAACTTCATAAAAACACGAGGAAGAAAATGTAAGATAAAATAGCGTGCTTGAGTGTACCCTTAAGCTAGAGAACTCTAACCCAAGACAATGAAAGATCATGGTACAGAGGCTATGGCACTACCAAGGACTGGAAAACAGTGGTTTGATTTCGAAGTGTCCTTCCCCTTAAAGAGCTGTTTACCATAGCTAAAGAATCTCTTCTACACTTACCAAGGGGAAAGTAGCCACTGAACAATTACATTGCAGTGGCTAAGCCCTTGGACAAAGATGGACTGTTTTGGTAATCCCAGGCGTTATCATGTGTAATAGGACAAAAGAGAATGTGAAAAGAATGACAATTCGATGTATGTGTAGGCAAAGAAAAAATGAGCCGTAACCAGAGAGAGGGATCCAATGTAGTACTGTCTGGCCAAGTCAAAGGATCCAATAACTCTCTAGGGGTAGTATCTCAACGGGTGGCTAGTTCCCTGGCTAACCTACGACCCCCTTTTAGCAAATTAATAGATAATTTTTATACCATTCAAAATGGAATTGCTGTTTTTAACAGCCCAGTTAAGTTCTTACTTCTGTTCGGAGCTGGAAGCGGCGATAATGGTATGGAAATTTGACGCAGGTTTCATCTCGCGTCAGAAATCAGCAAGATAAAAGAATGGATGACAGTTGCCTTACTTTCTTCTTAAGCCCTCTCACTTTATGAAAAAAAAAAAAATCCTTTTACAGATTTACGGAGAAGCATAAGCTAAAATAATTGAGGATAAATATCCAGAACGCGAATTCTTGAGTAAAGTTTAAATTACCATGAAAACAAATTAGAGGAGCATGAATCTTCCAAGGCCTCAAGGAACCTGACTCCGATCTCATCTATTTTTTTACTACTTTCGTATTTTACCTTCCGGCTTTCCCACGAGAAGCTTCCGATAAATTGTGCAATTACAAATTCAATCTCTCGGGGTCACGCTGTCACTTGCTGGCCTTCCCGGTCAAAGCCCCAAATTAGAATATTCTTCACGTTTCGTAAAAAGAAATTTTCATATTTGATATTCAATTTATGCATTAGAATTATAAAACTACTTTCGAAGTCGGATCCCATAAAGCAAATTTCTCTTTAAACGATAAAATGTAGAGCAATGGTAAAAAAAAAATAATTTTTATATCACCCAAGAAAATTTTTTAAATGAGCAAACATTGGGATTTATTCATATATAGGGAGGGTGCAGAGCAAGGCAAAATTCTTGATATCTCTGCACAGAGGGGAAAGAGATTAACCCAGCCATAGGAAAAAAGAAATGATCACAATTTTGACCTTTGATTTATACATAACTAAACTCATAGGTAAAACGAGAGAGATGGCGAAAGACCTTATTATACCCGAACAGGAAATTCCGGCTCAAGAACAGAATACAAAATATTTCCTATTTCGCATTGGACTCTTTTTCATATCAGTATTTGATAGACCAGGATTCATATATAAGGTGATATTATACGCAACCTTACATCAATATTAGAAAGCAATTACAACACCAACAATACATAACTTAAATTGTATTATAATGTATCATATTGTATTGTAATGCGTTATAATGTATTATATTGTATGATACTATATTAGTCTTCACAGTGTATATTTCAAGAAAATGAAAAGCCAACAAAGCACCGGCTGAATACTATACGAAAATAAACATCATTAATAAAGTAAATAACTTTCATGTAAAATTAATATGTGAGAATAATTAACAGATGAACCTCATTCCGAGAAATTAATTATACAAACTACGATGATTAATTTTATTCGCCAAAAAAACATGTAAACTACAGGTCACTAATTTCAAGAATAAGCAGGACACACAAACCTTGTTCATAACTGAGTAGACCTTGATTGGAATTTGATTAAAATGAGAGTCTGGTTTCAATTTCATCTTGATATTGCTATACTATTTTTTTTATCTTCCTAATATCAATTTGTGTAGGAGAGAGAGAGAGAGAGAGAGAGAGAGAGAGAGAGAGAGAGAGAGAGAGAGAGAGAGAGAGAGAGAGAGAGACTTTTGACTTCTTACTTGAGGCATGAATTCTTGCATCTCCTTTAAGATAGTAAGGACGTCATCCGTATCCTTTGAGATGCTGCAGATTTCTTCTTGCTGGAAATCTGGCTGCAGTGTCTTGCAGAGAAGCAACTGGGATATAACCCCCAGACCGCCCATTCCTGATGGCCCAGGTTTATTTTCTGTGGGATACAACGGAATATTAGTTTTGCAGTGGGTGGCAAAGGTAGAGAGAATTCCATCTTTATTTAAGGATGAAAATCTTATCAAATCTTGTGGAGAATGAAGATGGAAGTTTCATCTCAAGTAAATATTTACACATTACAATAAATTTCTTTATAATGGAAATGTTTTCTCGGAAAATAAGCAAGATTTGACATTTATATTAATATTAGATTCTAAAGTTTTTTTACCACTCGATGAAATATGAGCTTTAATTTCTTACTGATTGAAAAAAATATATTTTAGTAAGTTAAATCTAGATAATGCTTACTATGGTTAAACTACCCAATGAAAGAATTCACCCAAATTAAGCACTTTTGAGCGCAAGACAACAGTATTTACCTACTTACAAAACGATTGACTGAAATAATTACAAGGTCCAAACAAGTGACTCTAGAATAACCTTACAATAGTTTAAGCTGAAAACCCACAGAGACGTTAAAGGGGTGAAGTAACTGAAGAATATTCACTTCTAAGTGGTTGCAGAACTCGGGGGAAAAAAAAAGTACCTAAAAGTAATTTTCAGCAAATGTTCTTTTACCCCTTAAATCATATGTACTACTACAAATAATTACTATTACAGCAAAAATAAACATATCACCCGATGCCATTGGAAAATGAGAAGAAAAAAATATTAACTATAAACTTGGGAAAGGGGTATTGAATAAAGAATCAGAAAACGAAAACGAATTGGTAAACCAAGCGATATAAAATTTCTAGGGCGGGAGCATAACCCTACGTAGAGGTCGAAAAAAATAACAGGAGTTAATTTCCGGTATCTTGAAGCTGGCTCACGAACTTTGTATTTCCAATGGACTTTTTCAGATCTTGCCGAGATTTTTTTTCCAGCGATGAAACGCTGTTTTAGTGCATGGTAACTATTTTTAAAAAATCGTCAAAATGTTATTTTCAACTTTTGAAACCATATGATTGAAAATCCATTTAATCATGAACCAAATGCAAATCAAACAAACAGGAGGGAATGAGTTTTTTCATCCTTGAAGTATGAATAAAGTACTCTTGCATTATTAGCCCATTAAATTTCTAAGGAATAGGATACGACAAAAGAAGTGCCACAGAGATTTGCTTGCAAATGGGGTTATTCAATTGAATGAAATTCTTGAGGTAATTATAGCATTGTCCCATACCAATGAGACTGACACGACAAAGACGTTTATAATATTTCGCTGATTTATTTCCACTGGTATTTGTAAGCACTACTACTTGCATATGGTTGTAATAGGCAATGCCGGTATGTTAGGACACTAGCACACCACTCAAAAGTATAAATGCATTCAATAAAGGAACGTTTATCCCTTGAGCGAAGGAAATGTCCACCTGAATGGCAGAGAATTCATTTTCTATGAATTAAAGGAAATATAAACATTTTTCGGGTACGACCCCTAGAAAGAATAGTAGTATTGTCACTACACATGAAGTGAGGTTTATCCATACCCTGTGTTGCTACGATTGAAAATACACATCAAAAGAATGGACAATTAAGTACTGTGGGTTGACCTTGGGTAAATGAAGTACCTAATGAGAAGCAATGCCTTAAAATTCATATTATAAATCTGTATATGTAAAGAAAGCTAAGATTTAACCAACATGTCATCTTCACCATCTCGACATTCAAACTTCACTTTGGTCTAGTTTATGGTTGAAAAATAAAAATACCTTCTCGAATCTTTACAAGTTCACTCTTATATTACAATAAGGTTTTCAAGTGCCATGTCCTGCTGAAATAGTCATCCATGGCACGAGCCCAAAAAGAAAGCAAAATTTTAAGTAAACGTCAAAAAGGACTCTCTCTCTCTCTCTCTCTCTCTCTCTCTCTCTCTCTCTCTCTCTCTCTCTCTCTCTCTCTCTCTCTCTCTCTCTCTCTCTCCTCTCTCTCTCTCTCTCTCTCATTCATTACAATACTGGAATGATGACTTCAGAATTTTCATAATTTCTTATCTGTCTGTCTGTCTTATTTGTTTTTTCCATTAACCACATATTTTCTCTTCCTCTCTTTTCTATTTACGTGAATCAAATACTTCGCACCACTAAATGACCTTGTTTGGCAACTACGGCAGTTGGACTCACGTAGGAGGAAGACCCTACTTCGGGCATGGCTGACTCAAGATCGTACTGTATGTAAACAAAGGCAAATGAACTTCTGAGTTGAGAGCCTCTACAAATCTACATATAGAATCTTTTCAAAGGATTACCATGACATTTCATTTGAATTTATTTATCACCAGTATCCTGAAAGAAATTAAGTGTTGAAAGTCCGTAGTTTCTAGAGATGATTATTAACGTGAGTGTTTGTGAAAAGTAAATGAGGGGGAAAAAGTTTGGTTGATTATTTGTCAGTACAAAGGAAACAGAAGAACAGGTTGATGGAAATAACTAACTGGATAAATATCTATTTGACCATTATTAGTTTAAAATACTCATTACTGGGTAAAGAGAAAAGAAATAAAAGTAAAAATATAAAAAGTGTTAGCTGGAAAGAAATAGCTAAAAATAAATTCAGGAATGCCATTAAGCAAATTAGTTTAAGTAATGAAAACAACATATAAGAAGAATGTCCCCAAAGTAAAGTTATAGAGGCGACATTATTATAATGGAGCACTTGAAAGGACCCATTATGTGTACAATTGGATAGCAGGAAGTGCCTACCGGTAATGGTACAAACGGAGGAAAAAATAAAACCAGATTATTGAGCGATATAGGAAAGAGGGCTTAAGTAAAAGACCAGGAAGATTGGATTAAATACATCTCATTAACAGGAAGAAAAAAAAAACTGAAAATGTTAAGCAAGAGAAAGACTAAAGAAGTCAAGAAGTGGGAAAGAAAGCATGAAAGCTTATGATTCATTCATAATGAATCAAACAATTGTGCCTTTCAGATTGATTAATAAATATACAGAGACTCGACGATAGTAAAAAATATATCTTTGAATATAAGATGGGCGTGAAGGGATGCTGACAAAAGAGGGTAAGGTTTTGGGCTAATGCGATGGATAATTTGAAGGGCTGCTGAATTTAATTGATTGAAGAGAGTCAGAATGAAAAACAAGAGTTAAAGGCGTGAATCATGCAGTTTCTCGGCCATTTTATTACCATCGGTACACCTACAGTAAGCTCTCGTAAGAATATCACGACACACTTGGTAAAATTTAAAAGGCTATACAATTAAATATTATGTGATGAACCAGATCAAAAATAAAAACGTACAAGTATGAACTTTATTTCAATAGTTTTATTAATGTTATAGCTGTGTAAAACCTTTGTTTTCTTGCAACTTCATTATTCGATGGAATGTACGATAAACAGACACTTTTTTTTTTTTTCAATTGAACGCAGTCTTTGTAGCTTCTTAGTTTTGATGTTATTTGGGGTTGGAAAGTCTGGTTTACACAAGTAAGTAGAGAATTGTAACAAGTGATATGCTTTATTCTAAGCCCTCAATCACTAGAAATGGTGCCAGTTCTTTATGAAGGGAGTTTGAATCCAATCCCACTTTTTTTTTTGTGCTCAGTGACGGAAAATAATGGTCAATTTTTCAATCGAGCACTGTCAGATGGATACCCACAATTGGTATCAATTTTAGTGCAAGTGGTAGACAAACTTAAAGTAAAAGTTACATGAGTTTGCTATATTTTCCAAATAGGGCAACGAATTTATCTATTGAAGTGAGAATATTTTAATTTCTATCTTGCATGCTACTATTTACATTGTTTAATTGACAAAATACTTCTGTTACATAAGCCCGTTTACACAAACAAATTTGACACCAAGATATTCACAGAATTACCCCTCCTTTTCTCGGTCATAAAATGCTATTAATCCATAATGCCATTTGTGAACACAGAAATCTTTAACTTTTCCATAGCAATCTAACTTCGATAAACATTATTATAAATAATGAAACAGAAACGGCAGAAAGTTTTCTACACACAGCTATTAAAATTTTAGATACTTATTAACATAACCATAATGTTTAGATATAAAGTCCTACTATTAGTTCTCGTGAAACAGAAGTCTACATCAATTTATCTTTTTTTCCAACGTACCGTGACAATGTTTCAAATGTGGCCCACCAGTTGAGAATCACTATGTTAATGTGAAATTTACAAAGGAAGTAGAAGTGGCAGTTGAGGATACGATAGCATTTTAAAAGTTGAAGAATGAGAAGGCCCCAGGAGTTGATCGTATTACAAATAAGAAGTCAAAGTATTCTGGTGATTAGTGTAATACAATGGCTAATCATGTTGGTTGGAGTAAAGAGTCTAAATTATTATGTAAAGTTAGAAGAAAAAAAGAAATATATGTCCATAAAAAAAGGAGAATGTTCAACAGAAGTTTGATTGAAAA
>NC_090728.1:37708153-37725653 GCF_036898095.1 Palaemon carinicauda
AAGGAATGGAATATTGGTATATGATTCACTGGTTATCAAATCCTAGTTTGTGGTTGCATCATCTAAATTGAGAACATGGCCCTCTTTAGATTAATTTTAAGCTCATCAGACATCAAATATTCTAGTTGCTAAAGGTTGTATTTGGTTGTGTTTGAAACCAGTAACCAGAAAAAAAAACTTTCTAATATAAGATTGCAAGAAAGATGGAGAGGCCACCTGGTATACAAATGCTTTAAATGTGTAATCGAAAACTAAATCCTTGTCTTGGAGCAAGAGCCCGTACTCATTACAAAGCCAGTCTTACCTAAACAACGTCTTTGTCTAAAGATGAAACCCTAAACAAACTACTAACATTTTGTGTGGGAACAGAGAGAGAGAGAGAGAGAGAGAGAGAGAGAGTATGTTTCGGCATATTAGATTTACCTTTGCAATTATGTTATGCAAGTAGAAAGCACATAATTTTCTCTTGTAGAATGTATTTTTTTCTTTATACAAAACATACACTGGTAAAGTACGCGTTTTCCTTCATTTTAATTCTAACGAGTCTCGCGTTTCTGTGAAGCTCCTCTTGTTTGTTTATCATTAAGAAAAGAGTGAGAGTCGTGGTCCCAAACAGTGTGGGATTTTAAGGCACAAGTGAAGGGAAGGTTTAGCTTTTAGCCCTTAATCCCTATGGAGAACAGACAAGCTGAAGGGAAGTTGAAAACGCGTAGTTCAATTTTTCTTTTTTTTATTTGAATATTCATTCACCGTGATTGGAATGCTGAATGCGTGGATGATTTTTCTTCCTCTTTATTTTTCTTTTCGTTTTTACTTTTGAAGGGAAATACCCGCAATGAAAGTCAAATGGGTACCATCTTTCCTTTCAGTCCTTGTCGGGTTTTGATTTACAATAGGACTAAATAAAAAATCATTTTGTATGTTCTCTTTTTGATTTTTCATAACTAATACATTTTGGTAGCTCCTCTTGTATAATTTTGTGTTAGGAAACTTTGAACTCTCTCTCTCTCTCTCTCTCTCTCTCTCTCTCTCTCCTAGCTATGCGTTTTAACCTTCGTCTCCTTTAAATTTTGTGTTTGCGTCTTAGGGTGTTATATTGAAATTTAAATTTTAGGTGTTCTCTGGTTCTCTTACCACAATGTTTACCGAGCATTCTCTCTCTCTCTCTCTCTCTCTCTCTCTCTCTCTCCTAGCTATGCGTTTTAACCTTCGTCTCCTTTAAATTTTGTGTTTGCGTCTTAGGGTGTTATATTGAAATTTAAATTTTAGGTGTTCTCTGGTTCTCTTACCACAATGTTTACCGAGCATTCTCTCTCTCTCTCTCTCTCTCTCTCTCTCTCTCTCTCTCTCTCCTAGCTATGCGTTTTAACCTTCGTCTCCTTTAAATTTTGTGTTTGCGTCTTAGGGTGTTATATTGAAATTTAAATTTTAGGTGTTCTCTGGTTCTCTTACCACAATGTTTACCGAGCATTCTCTCTCTCTCTCTCTCTCTCTCTCTCTCTCTCTCTCTCCTACTACTACGTTTCTGTCTTGTGAAAGGAAAACTTACGCATTCTCTGAAAAGTTGCTATAAGCATCAGTAAAATTCATATATTCCCATTTAAATGCAAAGGACCAAATTCACCACTGATGAATGAAAAGGGATTCTTTGGCAGAGATACATCGTCATCTTTTGATTTTTCCAGATAATTTTGTGTGCTTCATATTGCAACACTGCAGAATGAGCATTCTCCAACAGAACTGTCCGTGAAATAAAAGATAAAGAGGTAGAGGGAAGGAGAAGGCAAAGAGGAGGGGGGGGGGGGCCCGACTGTCAAAGTGATCAGATAAACCGTAAGTTATTAAATCATGCACTCCAGGGATCGCTGAGTAACTGTGTTGTAGGACGTTTGATATGGAGGAAATGTAATAGTAACTAATGAAATACAACCAGAATACAAGCTGAGAAGTCACCATGTGGAGGAGGAAAAAAAAGGAATCGAAAAAAGAGGTAAGGGGAGGTCGTTAATCACCTAAATGTCTTTGGAAACATATATACATATATACACACACACACATATATATATATATATACATATATATATATATATATATATATAATGTGTGTGTGTGTACAGTGTGTACACAGTTGTTGACAAGTGCAACATATATAAAGGCAAATGTACATGGTCCTTAATAACATCATTAGACCCTTTGCTGAACTGCCGAGAAGGAAAAACCCATTAGGCTGTCCCGAAACTGTCCTATAGCTATTATAAGGGATTAAAAAAATCTTCATGCACTGGGTAGTGTAACTCGCGTGGCAACTAACTGTTAAGTTCTAATAGAGAGGCGAGGTGAATGCAAGTAAAGTTTATTCAACAGATAACGAGCTTACATAACAGAAGTTGATAGCAAGAATGTCACAAATTCAAGCAACCTAAAATATGCAATGATAAGGTTAAACAGGTTATTCTATTATTAGTGTGGAGAGCGAGATAAAAAAAAAAGTAATAGCATTACATTGTATGAGCATGTATGAAACACCTGCAGTACATGGCTCCTCACCTAAAAAGACATGCATATGAAATAGGGCACCCTACTCTTGAAAGGCGAACAGCAGTCGGGTCATCTTGTAGTAGATACGCAAGTTTTAGGCAATCAATGGAGACCAGTCTTCTTTGCCACGAATGTTAATTAAGAAAGCCTTTAGTGTACAATGGATCAGGAGGAAAGGACCTGTGTAAGGAGGTGTCAGTGTGACTTGCTAATACAGTGATCTCTCTCTCTTCGCAGTTTGACTATCGCGTACTCAATGCATTGCGTTTTTTTTTTTTTTTTTGTCGAAAAATACAAATTTAAAAATACCACCGTATTGGCAGCTGTTTTGAGGAAAGCAGCCATGTTTCATCTTGATGCACGAAAGAAACGGCTTCCTGGGCTGCCAGACAAGAAGAGCAGCTTGCTCTTATACCCACTGGAAGTCAGACAAGACATGTGCTTGATTACCGGGGTGAGATAGATGAATCAGAGCATCAGTGGATGCATACCGTGACCTGTTTGGCTGGTCATCATCCTTTCCCAGCATCTTCCCTTGGTGTATCCCGACGCTACGCCAGTCTTTTGTTCACGCTGTACTGTATTCTTATAAGTGCCTCGCGTTTGTAGTGTTCTGTGATTCATTTAACTTTTGTAAAGCCATTAAAATGCCTGCTAAGAGCAGTGCCCCTATGAAAGATTCCTCTAATGAGCCGAAGGAGGAGGAGGAAGATGATGACAATCACTGAAAAGGTAAACTTTTAGATATGTTGAATGAACAATCACTGAAAAGGTAAACTTTTAGATATGTTGAATGAAGGCAGAAGTTATGGCGCGGTGCTACACCATTATAGCATGAACAAATCTACTGTGCGCTATATAACGAAAGATGAATTGAAAATCCGCAGAACTGCGACAATAATGTTTATAAAAAAGAATTGAAACGTGTGGTAATAAGGGAATTGTTAAGATGGAAGTTGCATTGGCCTTGTGGATTGCAGATTGCAGGAATAAAAAACGTGAGTTTGGATACTAATACTAATAATACAATGTTCTTGACAAAGTTTAAAAAGCCAGCTACGCTGTCGGCGCCTCCAGCAGAAGAACCTTCGGGTGAACCTCAACCCTCTATGAGTGGAGTTGGAGCCTCTGTGTCTCTCTCACAGGCAGATGACAAGTGAGTTAATGTATATCATTTGTAGATTATATAAAATGTGTATGAGTGAATGTAGTATATATTACAGCACTGTACTGTAATGATTTTATACTTTAAATACAATAGATTTAAGTATAATATACTGTACATATACTGCATATAAAGCATATATATACACATACAGTATTTTAAACATTCTTGTACCCACACACACATACAAAAATTACGGGGGAGAGGCCCAATCAAACTTCGCGGCCTCTCACCTACTGGGGGGGGGGGGGTCTCCTGTCCCCATTAACTACGATAAACGAGGTATCACTGTATCGCTGCACAGAAAGACATGCGTTGCGGCATGTAAATCTTTTGTTATGTATTACTTCGCTGGGGACGTATAAGTCTGGTGGCATGGAGTAAATTTTCCAACATCATGATGTAGGCCCTGGAGACTGTCAGAAGAGGTTGCAGACTGAAAAAATTTAGCACGGATGACTAATGGGTTGCCATACACCATTTCAGTTGCCGCGATATCCAGGCCATTCTTAGGAGTGGTCCTTAATCCCAGGGGGAGCCAAAGCAGGTGAGTAAACCAGTTGGAATCATTGCAGTGGGACATCAAAGCTGCTTTGCTGGTACGATGAAAATGTTCAACCATTCCATTGGCTACAGGGATGTAGGCAATTGTCTGATGTAGGGGTGATGCCCATGAGATTCGCTAATTATGTACATAACTGAGCGGTGAAAGTGGTACCCCTGTCAGAAGTAATATTCTCAGGGATACCAAATCTCACTATCCACCCTGAGTGTTAGGAGGATGTACATGAGGCGGACGTTGCAGTTTCCATGGGAATGGCTTCAGGCTACCAAGTGGAGCTGTTAATGATGGTAAACAGGTAATGGTGTCCTTGTGATGTGGGTAGTGAACCCACTACGTCGACATGAATGTGGTCAAAACAACGCTAAGGTTGAAAAATGGTGCCCACTCCTGAATCTGTGTCGATGTACTTTTGAAGTTTGTCATAAAGTACAGGAGTGGACCCAACCCTTAGCAACCTTAGTAATGCTGTGCCAAATGAACTTCGTCTTCAGTAGCTGCACAGTATATCGGCGTGAGGAATGTGAGGGCATGGATGAAATCAAACACCTGTCAGCGCATGGGAGCAGGTATCCATGGTCATGGTCTACCAGTACTGACGTCACATAGGAGGGTGGCGTTGGAATCATCGAGGGTGACGTCCTCCCAATGGACCGATGAACAGTATGTCCTACATGCTTGGTACTATGGATCTTTTTGCTGGGCTTCTGCCAAGGTGTTGCAATCCAATTCAAGGGGAATGACTGCCAATGTTTTACTTGACAGGGCATCGGCAATCGGACTCATTTTCCAAGGGACACTTTGAAAGGTGCAGTTTTATTCAGCAACTTCGTAGAGATGTCGATGTTTACTGGTGGATCAGGTTTCGGACTGTGGAGTGAAGGCAAGCACCAGAGGCATGTGATCTGTTCATTTAATGAAAGGTATACCTTCTAAGAAATAGAAAAAGTTACAGACAGCCAAATGCACCGCTAGCAATACGCAGTCAAAGGTAGAGTAGCTGGAATATGCCTTATGAACTTTTCTACTGAAGAAGGCTAATGGGTGGAGGGAGCCATTGACCTTCTGGTTGAGTACTGCACTAATAGAATGGAGAGAAGGAGAGGAGCATGTGGCGGGGGAAAAGTGAGAGCAGCAGCAGTTGATTGGGCATTCTTCGCGTTGCAGAATGCCGCTTCTTGAAGAAGACCCCACTTCAGGTCTTTTGGCTTGTCCTTGAGGAAGGAGTAGATGTGAACAAGAGTAGAAGCTATGGTTTGCAGGAACCCGTGATAATAGTTCATCATGCCCAAGGATTCTTCCAGTGATTTGACGGTCACAGGAGTGGGGATGTTCTGAACAGCTGCTACCTTCTTCGGGAAGAGGTGGACGCCCTCGGGAGTGATGTGGTGTCCTAAGAACAATACTTTGTTGATGCCAAAGGTATACTTATCATACTGGCTATTCTGTTGTAGGCGGTCGAGAATTATACGTAGGAGACAGAGATGTTCTACTTTGGAGGAAGAGAACACAACTAGGTCTGCTACGTAACATATGCAGAAGGGGAGGTCTCATAAGATGCCATCCATGAGGCATTGAAAAGGGGCCTAGCATTACGAAGGCCAAAATGAAAGTAATTGAATTTGTATGTACTGAAGGGGATGTTGATGGCAGTCTTGAGGATTGCTTTTGGGTTCATGGGGACCTGATAATACCACTTCAAAAGGTCGAGAGTGGAGAACACATTTGCTTTGTGTAATTACAAGGTAACATTAGCAATGTTGGGGAGGGGGTAAGGATCAGTTTCTGTTTGCATATTCAGATGCCTGTGATCCCACAAGGGCACAGTGAGCCATCCTTCTTCAGGACGATGTGTAAAGATGACGACCATGGGCTTGAGGCCTTTTGGCAAAGGCCCATTTCTTCCATTTCGGCAAACGTTCGTTTAGCAGCTGCCAAACGATCAGGGGCCAGACACCTGAATCTGGTGAACACTGGGGTCTTGTTGTCTTGATGTGGTGATAAATATCATGCTTGGCACGAACCATGGGCGTTTGTCAAAGTTCAGGATGGAAAACTTCTGGGTACGACGTGAGGCGGCGAGTATAAGCCTCCGTGGATTTGCTGATGTGGAGTGCAAGGTTGACCACTACGAACCTGCGTTAACTAATTATCGAAGCCCCATATCAACCAGGAAGTGGATATGGGTGAAAAAATCAACACCGAGTAGTGGCAATATTATATCAGCAGCACAGAATTTTCCATGGTGTTCGGCACTCCCAAATAATAGTCTGAGTGTGTCGTACCCATGGGTAGGGATCTTGGATCCATTAGGAGCTAACAGGCATATGTCACCACGTTTAGAATGACTATGTCATGTCCTGGAGAGTGACTTTGGTAGAAGGGAATGGCAATCACCAGTGACTCCCAAAAACCATACACGCATACCTGCATCATGTTAAAAGATACGATTAGAGACAAGGGAGGCCACCGCCATAAGCGATGGCCTACTTTTACGTTTTTTGGCCACTGACAACAGTTCTCACATTTCTTTACAGCAGCCCCGAATCTGGGGTGGTAATAGCATATCTGCAGCTGATGGGCGTCAGTAAGTAGCTGGAGAGATCGTTGATTGGGGTGTGAGCGAGGGGTGGCATATGTGGATGGTGGGTGTCTTTGTCGCTGCAGTGGCACATCGTGGGGGGATGTCTGTGTCTTACTACATTCCCGTCGGCTTCGGTCAGTGTTGAGTAATTGTCTTCTTTGTCAGGAGTGGAGGCGTTGATGGAGATCTTTAAGATGGTGAAGTGGCTGTCCATAAGGGTGTCGACTTTGGTAATCAGGTCCTTCATAGGCAAGGTATCAACATCTCCAATGGCTGTTGAAAGTGTTTTTACCAAGTGAATAGGAATAATTTTAGTAACATCCTTGGAGATAATGTAAACAAAGTTATTTTTATTACAAAGTTTTTTTATAAGCATTTGGATTCTAGGTTTGGTGATGTACCACGTGACACTTTGCGGTTAATGCGTAACCGAGGTTGGGTATATAAAGGTTGGTTTGCACTGGAGGGGTTTATGCATAACCGAGATTGAGTATATAAAGGCTGGTTTGCGCTGAAGGGATTAAAGTGTAACTGAGTTTGGGTATATAAAGGTTGGTTTGTGCTGGAGGATGACACATCTTTGGAAGTTCGGCTACAACCATCCTTTGAAGGGCAGATAGAGTTAAGTTTCCCTTAGGCTCTTGATATCTCTGTGTTCTTAAACATCTCTGATCTCTATGTAATTTAACTTCATTTGTGCTGAATTGTTAACGCAGTGAAATAATATATATTTGGTTGTGTGTGAATTGTTCTTAGAAAGGGAAGTGTTGAAGATGTCTAAGCCTAATGCAATTTTGTTTGAATTGCTTTAAAGAAATGAAATGTTAAGAACTGTATAATCACTGCATAATTGCTGTAGAGTCACCCGGTCCAACTAATCAGTACCCTAAACATTAAACTTAATTTACCATTATGAATTGAAGTGTTACTAAATAATTTCATGGACACCAACTGTATAATTTACACCCATGTTCTGTATGTAGAAGCATAATAAGTGTCTTGATTTTATTTAATAGAAAACGGTACTTTTTATTTATCACGATTTAGCAAAGGCGACAGTGGATTAAGATGTAAATTACGTGATTATGCAATCTGTTCAGCGAAACTACAGTGATATTTTTGTAGAATACAAATCTATTTTTTGTAAGCCATCTGTATTATTTATTATTATTATTTTGTATTTTTTTTTACTTTTTTTTTTTTTATAACTGTTACAACCTCGAGTTTGGTCATTATTATTCTCAAACTACTTAAGTAGACGACATAAAAGAACTCTAAGTTGGAGCATTTCAGATAATTGATTATCATGATCGACTTTCTGGACTTTTAAAACAAAAATCAAACGGTAAGGTGATGTGAGCTGTGTTGTATAAGAGTTAAGAAACCTTGGAATCCAGAATACTGATCGTATAATAAAGGTGATATAAAACTTCTGGATTGGTAATAAAATTGATAATTTAAACTTTAATTTACCTTAATTCTTAATAAACCCATAGGATGGAGAAAGTATATCATGGATTCGAAAAACAAAGTCATGAAAACGTGCTTATTGAAATTGTTTCGAACTTTTTTTTTCGGACAATTGTAATTCGAACAACATTCATTTTTAAATTATCCGCAAAACTACTAAGATATAACCTTATTTCTGAATCGTGACTCTTTTTGGTGACGTAACTTCCACTCCAAATTGCCCGTATGCTCAATTCTATTCCTTCTGGACCATTCTAGATTTCCAATATTGCATTAGAAATTTCCAGTACCGTAATGAAATTACACCGCATTATATGTTTTTAAGCGTCTTCATACATTCATTAAAATTATCCTTCATTCACGAACTTTATATATATTATATATATATATATATATATATATGCCTGAGCAATTGCATACAAATAACTTACAATAATCATTTAATAAATGCCAATACTACTATCACTACTCATATCGCTCATCATTTCAGGCTATTAAGAAACATACTTTATAATCCTCATTTCGAGAGATTATTTCTAACAAGGAATACGTGTAAAAAGGGAGAAGGATAAATAAACTGGATCATGATAAAGATGCAGCTATAAAGAGGTTAGATTACAGAGTGCACATAAAATATGCAATAAGGCATAAATACATAAGCAAAAGCAGGAAGTTTGACTTTTAAGCTTTACATCAGAGTTGAGCCAAATTTTAATAACTTACGATATTATAGGCCTTAAACCAGTAAGGTAGTAGTTGGGAACATTAAACTTGTCAGTTTCTTTGGGATAGGTTAAACCAACGAAAACGAAGAGAGATAGATTAAGTGCAATATTGAATTCAAAATTGATAAAAGCAGGCTTCACAATGTAATAAATTATTTAAGAATTATGTAGAAAAGTGATCTATGTTAGATCCACTACTAACCTCCAAAGGTACACGAATCTTATAATCCCGAGATAAAGAAAAATATTTGGGAAGGGGGTCATAAAATCAATAAATGGGGAGTTGGTAAACTAGGAGACATGGAACTGCCATTAGAAGAATGGACTGAGAGATGAGAGTTGGATGGTGGCGCTCCCCTTAGAAAAGAAGTGTTGTCTCCGCCAAGATATAAGAGGGGAGTAAAGTTCCATCACCACAAGGTGTGTATTTAGGATAAGGAGATGAAATCATGCCGATTTCCACTGGTATGAAAAAAGGTATGAAAAAAAAAAAAAAAAGACTTCATCTTTCAAAGTTCGAGCAATACTGTACGTAATCATACAGATTTCTAGTAGCTCGAAAAGAAGTAGGTTTATTACTTTGGTAAAAGCAGAGGGGAAGGCTGAAAATGATTAATGACCTTCTCTTGTTAAGCAAATGCAGTCTCAAATAGCGTTAGAAGGAGTGAAAGTTAAACACACCTCATCAATTGAGGTTTCACCCTTACAGGTATTAGGTACCACGAGATAAGGGTCTTGGGTAAAAAGTTAATGTCTCCCTGGAAAAATCAGGACTGCGATAAATGTAAAGACGAGATAATGATCACAAGATCCAAGAAAATTGAACATTTTGCAGGATTAGTTAGGATTGGAGATAAAGACAATGTCAACATAGTTAGATTTATCATTATTAGCAATTAAGAACAAGTAATAGATGTTCATCAATCTAAGTACAGCTCAATGATAACAGTAAAAATCAGCGGCTTCCTTTCTGCTACATCAATATGAGTGAATATTATAGTGTCCTATAGGAAGCGAAGTTGGCACAGAATTGTGGCAAGAAGTTAGGTACTGGAAGAAATTAATGACAATTATTTTGCACATTCTTCGAAAACATTAAAAAAGGGATGGAAGGAAATATTTGAAATTTGATAGAACTGCAAAAGGAGAAAAACTGGGACATAAATACCCAAAAGGAATGAAAACAAAGAAACAAAGAAAGTCGTATTCGTTATGGTCAAGCTGTTGGCGAAGACACGGCATCAATAATATTCCATGTAATTTGCATTGCGGTACTCTTGATTGCTGGGAATCAAATTAGGGATGAAAAATCATTATTTGATTTTGTCTGTCTTCAAGGGATCCAGCCAGAGAGCAGCAGGCAGAAGGTTGGGGGCATCACAGACCTCTCTCAAACGGTTTTTTTTTTTTAAAGAGAGAGAGAGAGAGAGAGAGAGAGAGAGAGAGAGAGAGAGAGAGAGAGAGAGAGAGAGAGAGAGAGAGAGAGAGAGAGAGAGAGAGATTGCTTTGAGTTTTTGTAAATTCTTCTAGAGTCAAATGCTACCAATAACATTCATCTTTTCCAAAGTATAAATAATTTGATAGACATATATAAAATATAAAATAAACATAAGAAAAGGAAAGTATAATTGCATAGGTCCTGAGATTGGACCAGTTCGTGGGTACGAGACAAAATTCCCTGGCAGAAGATACTCAGTTTTACCTCTCAATTTCAACAACACAAGATACAGGGAAGAAAATTGATGAGATAATGACTGAAATAAAAACATGGATGCAGAGGAAAAAGCTCAAATTAAATGATGATAAAACAGAATGTATGTTTTTTGGCACAAGGGTGGCTTTGAAGAATTACCAGTTAATTCAAAGTATAAAAATTGGTGATGCTGATGTTGGGATTGTGCCTGTTGTGAAAAATTTGGGTGTACTGATAGACTGTAATTTGTCAATGAAGGACCAAATTGTGAACACAGTGAAAGTGTGTAACTATCACCTGAGAAACATAGCATTTATTAGAAAATATTTAACAGAGGGCAGTACAAAAATTTTAGTGGTGAGTCATGTAATATCAAGGCTTGATTACTGCAATTCTCTGTACTACAAATTGCCCAATACACTACTAAGGAAGCTTCAAAATGTGCAAAACCGGGCGGCTAGACTGATAAAAGGCATTAAATTTCGGGAGAGAATAACTCCTGCACTGATCGATCTACATTGGTTACCTGTTAAGGCTAGGATTGAATTTAAAATTTGCTTGTTGACTCACAAAGCACTTACAGGTGATAAGCCTAAATATCTTCGTGATTGCTTGATCCCCTACCCTGAAGCTACCAGCGCCACTGTAAGAGTTAGACATGCAGATGACCCACACAGACTATTCGAAATTAGTGTGAATCATGCAATAGGAGGAAGAACGTTCAGTTATGCTGCACCGAGACTCTTTAACGACCTTCCACTCGATGTCAAGAATAGCACAAATGTGGCTGCCTTCAAGAAAAACCTGAAGACTTATCTTTTTAGAAAGTGTTATAATAGTGACCTGAAAACTATTAAGCCTGAATACAAATGCTAGCGAAATAACAGATAACGATACAGAGCAAAATATTAACTGGAAAGGAATTATTTTTTTCATACACCAAGGCCCGCCTGAACAGACCTTTAGTGTTTGATGGAGGGCGAGCAATAAACCTCTAAAAGTAAGTAAGTAAGTAAGAATGCCGCTGTAGTGACCCCACGACTGTAACAGGAAGAGCATCCCTACCAAACCGCCATTTGCAATTGGATAATTGGAGCTTCTGTTGTTACTTTATAAGCAAAATATGAAAATCGCTTTTTTGGTCTATCCTTTGTGATTTTGCAGGCAAATATCGTGTGCCATGGCAACGAATATGGCATCATCAACTTGTGGGTAGAATTCATTATTATCTAAATAATGAAGGTTTGCGAGGAATTATTCGAAAAACAATGATCCCAATTACAATTGTTCGAAAACCATTCTTTCGAAACTACCATTCGAAAACAATTGTTCGAATGTAAAATTGTTCGAACTCACAATTGACCGAAATGCAAAATGTTTGAATAAGCATTTATTTTCTGAACGAATTTTGTTCAAATCCATTAGTATGCTTTCTCCATCCTATGGGGGAAAAGGTTTTTTTTATGGATTAAGGTAAATCAATGACTAATCCAATTTTAATTTATTAATATTTGATTTCATCTCTAGAATATTTACATCGCCTTTATTATACAATAAGGAAAACTAACATCTTACAGTATTTTGGATTTTAACGTTTCCTAATTCTTACACAGGAAAGCTCGCATCACCTTACTGTTAGACTTTTGTTTTACAAATCCACAAAGTTAATCATGTAGATCAATCATCTGAAATGCTCTGCATAAAGTTCTTCTAGGTCGATGACTTGACAAGCTTTGAAGAGTAATATTCAATACTTTGAGTGTAAATAAAGTTGGCCCCTCACAAATTTCCCGTAATGAGGTGCCGTTAAAAATATCGGGTTGGTGGGGCGTACAGAGGAATAAAAATGCAGCACAATTATACCAAGAGAAAAAAAAAAAAAAAAAAAAAAAAAAAAAAAAAAAAAAAAAAAAAAAAAAAAAAAAAAGAGTAATAAATTGTCCTTGGGTATAATTTTAAGTAAAAAGAAGTGCTAGAAATCAAAAAGTCAGGAAAAACACAGGTAATATGTTTTAAGGCTAATATTTGAGTGATTTTAAGTGGTTTTTTTTTAACATTCTTAAGATTATGTAAAGTGAATACAAGTAATAAATCACATTTTAGTGATGTCGAGGTCATAAGATTAATCTTAGATTTTTATTTTTATTTAAAAAAGGGAGTTGCATGGGGAAGATCTGTGTAGAGAGGCTAGGGAAGTATACGGGTTGACCCCTGATCATGACCCCTAATGAAAATAGTTCTTTGTAACTATTTGTGCATTTTGCAAGTTCAAATGGCATCTATTCTCTTTCAGATGTCATCGTAAATATTTCCTTACCATACACGTTTGTGTCATATACTAGGTTAGTTAAGAACAAAGTGATCCTCACTGTTTGTTATATAAAATTTACTATGCCATAGATTTTACCTAACTACTATTTTTCGGGGCTGGCAAAATTTTTCATTTATGCTAGCTCTTTACCCTAGAATTTACTTTTTTTCAATTACCTAAATTTGAGAGTTCTTTTAATTTCAGCAAATGCTTTTTAACTAAAACAAAACAATATTTGTTTATTTCATTTCACCAATTTTTTTTCACCAATATATTTTTCAAGTGGAGTACAAGTTTTGGAGGAAGCTAAAGGGGGCAAAACGCCTCGTCAAGATTATTAACATAGTTCCACCACCGAATAACTTCACTTCTATAGTGTATATATGTTTAAAATTAAGTTGTAGATAGTCACATTCAAGCTGTAAATAGCTAGTTTTGTGCCAAATTTGGTTATTTTTCAATTTAGTTTTACCTACTCTCGTCAATTTAACGAAAGATTTTTTTTTATTAAGCCTACCATTAAAAAAATATTTTGTAAATTGTGTAAGATCTACTTTTTTGTATAAATAAATCTAAGGTTTTATTGGATTATCTTATTTCAACTACTATTGATTGTTTAATCATTATCACAAGTATCAAAATTGCCTTTCAGGTTATCAATTGGCCTCTTCAGGTGAATAATTTAATTAGTATTGATCATCCCTATACCGAGTACGAATCCTCCCACTGAAGGGAAAACTCATGCCTCCCCCCCCCACGCCCCCCCCAAAAAAAAAAAAAAATTTCTTTTGAAGTTCAAAAATCCATAACGGTGTTAATTACACTCAAGAGGAAATACTAAAAATGGACAAATCTCAGAGGTATATTTTAGGCATAGTGTGTTAGTATTATGGTTTGTCACTATCACCCTACAAAGGAAATATAATATTCCGTTGCAAATTAACATGAGTTACTTTTTGAAAATAGAGCAGAATAATTTTTGTAATTCTTATAGTTCTGAAGAAACTATCATCTATAATTTTAATTTTATGCTTGAAATACTTTATGGTAATCTTCAATAGGAAAAAAAATGCCACAGTGCAGATGATTTGGCCACGTAACGAAAAATGACAACGGGCCACAGAGCGATTAAATAATCTTTTACAGGCTTTCATAGTCCGTATGATCTGTCTGTGTTACTTATTTCATTTTTTTTTAATTCGTGAGTTATTTCTGACAATATGGCATCATGCCTTTCATTAAAACGTGAAGGAACATTACCAAAAGTTGCCAGAAAGACGTGCAGAGATGTATGTTAAGAAAAAGGGGTAAAAAGAGGGATTTTAAAGCTGAAGTCAGGGAGATAATTCTGGAGGCCAGACATCGGGAGAGTTGAAAAATTCTCAGGTGTTTTTTTTATATTAGTTTGTTAATCAAACTACTTCTAATAGAACAGCTCTTAAATTTTGTGGTGGGCGTTATTAGATTTCGTATAGGAGAGAGAGAGAGAGAGAGAGAGAGAGAGAGAGAGAGAGAGAGAGAGAGAGAGAGAGAGAGAGAGAGAGAGAGAGAGAGAGAGAGAGAGAGAGAGAGAGAGAGAGAGAGAGAGAGAGAGAGAGTCTAAATTAGTGAGAGTTTTAGTGTAAAATATCGATTACTGAAGTCTGCTTCTGGGGTGAAGGTTTAAAAAAGATTAGTGTAATATAGTTATGACAACGTCAGTAAATATTATTAAAACAGGTTACTTTGAATGAAAGAAAACTATTGGGATAAAGATAACGCTGAAATAGGCAAAGAAATCTTCATAATTGTATCAGTTTGTTGTCACGCAAGATTTATGATAATATTGTTATATTTATTTTTTCACAATAATCAAATATCCTAAAGAAGACTATGTAATTTGCATCAGCTGCATAGTAACTATAGGTCTAGGCAAAGGCTCTCTCTCTCTCTCTCTCTCTCTCTCTCTCTCTCTCTCTCTCTCTCTCTCTCTCTCACTCTATTGTATAAATATGAAAAAATAAAGTAATTTATATGAAGAAATAAGATTCGAACATCCGAGGAAAGAAAGAAAACGGAGTCATGGCTTCTGCTTCTATATGTCTTAAGCGTTGCATTGTAGGCCTATGTGACATTGCAGTCAGCAGGAACATCGTTGCTTTTATGCAGGTTTTCCAAAATCCAGCAATTGTTTTCCTCCTCTGTTTCTTCAGAAGAATTAATGGCGATAAATGTCTCAGCAACATTTATAAAGATGGTAAAGCATTTCGATACATGGGGTTTGTATACCCGTACCACCAAAAATGTGATGAAAAGTTTATCCACAAACGGATGACTGTTTTTCCCTATATAGAAGCATAGAAACGCGTTACAATGTCAACACAAACTGAGGCAGCAAAATGTAAAAATTGCAATTGCTTTTGAGATCATTATCCTGATTTTTTTATTCAAGCCGAGACCATACATAAAACTCCCGATTGCAGAGAAGGTGGAGGAGGAAAAAGACCATAACCATCAATATGTAACTGTGGGAATAAGAGTGTCTAAAACGTCTCGTAGCAGATGATAGGTCAGCAGTATAATAAAGAGGTACCGATTTTTTTTTTCAATTCTGGAAATGGAACCTAATTACAAAAGTTTTGGTATAACACGAAGCTACAAGGGGCCGATCAGAAGAATGCATATTTTCATTTAAATACGTAATCTTTGGTATCCTTTCCGATACATTTCGGGGTGACAAGCTGTTCCTGAATCCAGTAAAATACATATATATTATAAATCCGGTAACTATAACCACGTAGGCTTCTTGTACATTTCACCGTACCTCTTATATACACAAAGCGACAAAGAGGTTGGATCAAATTTAACTAATTTCCCCTTCGAGTGGTCATTAAACTGTTCCAACTATTCTGTTTATCCCTTTCGAAACACTCATCCAGCCCTTGCACCGAAAAAATATAAAAAGTTGAAAATCCAGTTTGATGTTCCAATAAAGAAACGATATAAGCAACTCCCCAAAGAGGCAAACTTACAAGAATCCTTTACATAGTAAGAACTGAATAAACAACATGTAAAGAAAATGGAATGAACGACTCATCAAAGTGAGCAATCCAGTGTTATTTAATGCATAAACAGGATGTCATACAAGTATCCTGAACCATGGTTCGATTCCCGGCCTGTCAGATGCTATTGTCTTTGAGTGGTTTCGCCTTGGGACTCTGATAACGAGGTCGGTAAGAGAATCCAGACAATGTATAAGAATATATGGTTTATTTGAATATGAAAAAAATACGTCTAAATGTGTATGTACAGTAGATAGATAGATATATGTGTGCGCGCACGCACGCATGTTCGATTTTCCAGCCTCCACAGACATTAAAACTATATCTATTTATTGATTATTCATTCTAAATAATTCTCGCACGAATATAAAACATATATATATACTTTATCAGGATTCCAAGAAGAAAAAATAAAAGTTTAAAATATAAAAAGAAATCCATTAAAGCAAAGTTGTTGACATTCCCCATGTCAGTTCCACTACTCAAGTTGCGAGTTTAGAAGAAACCGTCCCCCCCCACTACAATCCAAAACTATACAGCGTTGTATGACACGCATGGGTACTTTAGATACTTTGTTCATTCTGTTATAAAATCGCTTTATATAATAGCTTTTTTTCCCTTCATCTTTCCGGGCGTGTCTACGTCTGCGCATGATGGGTCTTTCTTGTCGTGGATGTCAAAACCAGGTATATATAGATATCAGCGGACATTATTTTCAGAAAATACATTTCACGGTTCTCTTCGTCATTTTCTAATTTTTTTTTTATTCTCTCCCTCACTCTCATCACCCATCCTTATCTTTTTTTTCTTGAAATTTTGAAGGAATAAATGTTAAAGAATCGGCCTTCAGTATTCGTTTATTTCTTAACATTTTATTAGAGATCTTTTTTACGCAGTGGAAGATATCAAAATTCCTAAACAATTGTTCATTATCTCGCAGGTGGATCTGCTATACTTAAGGGTACAATCAACATAAGTAAATACTAACGGTTATATAAGACTACACATCGATTCATATAATTTTCACGGTCTATTCTTCTCGAATTGGATGAGGCTGCAACCATATACAGTTGGCTAACTGAAACACAATCTGTTCTCGGCAATACACAAAGGCATAATGTTTTAATGGAGTGCTCGTATCCTTATTAATTTTACCTGGATTCGAAATGCGCTCTCTTGTTAGACGGGTGAGTATCTTACAGCTGCACACAAACACGCAAACACTCTCACTCACTCACTCACTCACACTCTCTCTCTCTCTCTCTCTCTCTCATATATATATATACATATATATATACATATATATACTGTATATATACATACTGTATATGTATGTATATATATATATATATATATATATATATATATATATATATATATAAACATACTGTATATGTATAAATATATACAG
>NC_090728.1:37733153-37738153 GCF_036898095.1 Palaemon carinicauda
TGCTGAAGTTATCACTGGACGATCTCATTCCTCACTAGTTGACTGGTATAACATGTGCCGTGAAGTTTGTACTAACATAGTTCAACAAAAAGGTCAGATGGTCAGGACTACTGTAGAGCCAATACAGATAGATGAAGCTAGATTTGCTGGCAGGAGGAAATATATCCGTGGAAGATTACTTCAAGGAAATCTTGACCCACAATCAACACACAGTGAAGCAGAAATTGAAAATAATAGGAATCACGGCAACAGGATAGACGGCCCTTGGGTGGTCGGTGTAAAGAAGGGTCTTGACTGTCGTTATTTTTATGTTGATCGTCGAGACAGAAATACACTTCAACCAATAATAATTCGTGAATGTACACAAGGATCAGTAATACATTCAGACGAGTGGCCGACTTATAGCACCTTGAATTCTCATGCATTTGTACACTCCACTGTTAACCATCAGCGGCATTACGTCGACCCAAACACTGGAACGCATACCCAATCAATTGAAAGATCGTGGTTAGATGCAAAAATCAAAATTTTGCGAACGATGAGAGGTACCGCTAAACACATGCTTCAGTCACATCTGGATGAATACTGTTATAGAATGATGAGAAAAGAATCTGTAAATTTATATTTTGAATTTTTAATGATATTAGAGAAGTCTATCGTTAAATGTCTTGATTTTTACCTTTTTCCATTTCTGCTATCGTTAAATGTCTATTATTTCCTTTTTAAATTTTTCATTAAATATAGCTAATAATAAATTCTTTTTATTTTTATTTTGTCTACTTTTTTTCCTAGTAGATCACATGCCATGAACAGTAGATCAATAGTAGATCACAAACCTTCGGTAGATCACATATTGGAAGAGCACCCTGATGAACTCTATCGATGTTTTTAAGGTTTGAAGGCCGTTCATTAATGGCAGAGGCATGCCATAGAGATGAATGATCAGCGCCCAGGCCCCCTCTTCACCCAAGCTAGGACCATGGAGGGCCTGGCAATGGCTGCTGATGACTCAGCAGATAGACTATAGGCTTCCCCACACCTAAAATCCTTAGCTCACAAGGATGGTAACGTTACAACGACCAAAGAAACTAACGAGTTTGAGCGGGACTCAAACCCCAGTCTGACGTTCACCAGTCAGGGACGTTAGCGCATGGGCCACCAAAATCATCTCGATTTACTGTACCTGGCCATGACCCCACATACTTTTAACGTCCTAAAGGTCAGCATTTCTACTTCGGCGACCGGGTTTTAAAATCAATTTCCTTTGACGATTTGGATCTTACAAAAATCCTTACACCACAATTTCAATACCAATCTCCCTCTTCCCCCTTTCTCTCTCATGAACTATAACCTATATCAAGAACGGTGTTTATGTAGTCTTTTATAATCTGATATAAAGCTCTAGAATTAATCTTTTGTGGGCTACATTTTACGCGGTCTTTGTAACCTGAAATCCGGCTATGGTGTGCAGTTCAAATCCGGAGTTTCTTTTTACTACCTGGCTTCTGTACAGTTATCGGTAAATATCCTTCAGATTGTTATGAAATGCTTGAATAACTTTTAAAAATGCACGGACTAAGGGCTCCATTATAGACATATAAAACACCTGGATGGTAACTTCACTCCTTGCTACCTTAATTACAAATATCTTTCAATGTAGAATATATATATATATATATATATATATATATATATATATATATATAAATAAACATATGTATATATATATATATATATGTATATATATTTATATATATATATTTATATATATATATATTTATATATATATATATATATATATATATATATATATATATACACATATACATATACATATATATATGATATTAGTATTTGAAAACACCCATGTAAAGCAAAATAGATTTAGTATTTCGTGGCAAAACAAAGTAGCTCGTAATCATTTTTCAGAATAATAATAAAAAAAAAAACCGTGGAAAAATAAATACTGAAAAAAGTTCATACAGGTTTCAAAAGGAAATAATCGTCTCTGCAAATAGCATCTGTTTAAAGTACCCCCAAAATATGAGAATAAATTAGTAGGCAATGAGATTATATTAAAGACATTACATTAGAAAACCTCAAATTACTGTAATTACTGTGAAGAGTAGAACAGTGTTAGTCTTACTTCAATTTATTGCATTTTCTCCTGTTTAAACGACGCTTGCCTCAGAAATTATCTAATGAAGGCAAACATGAAAGCTATATTTACTCCAAAACTTAAATTCGTACTCTGAGCGTAAATACCCTCAATACATATGAGCATCATTATTTTAAAGTCACATGAATATATATATAAATTATATATATGTATATATATATATATATATATATATATATATATATATATATATAAACATTGCATATACAGTACATACATATATATGTACTGTATGAACGTTTAATCAGTGAAATTAAGCAACGTTGGGTTTGATCAATATTTGGATGAGTAACCACCAAGAACTGAGGCATTGATGAAACATAAGCCTCATGAACATTCATGTAACAGTGTCGGGCTCGCGACCTCACCCCCCAAAAATGCTTACTGGAAACCGGAAGAGTAACACTGCCTAATACCCCTCTTCTGAGAAATAATAACTAACAAAAAATTCAGTATGTATTTTCAAATCTAGAGACATATCTCATTCGTGTCAATTTTACTATACCACGAGAAGAGCTTTACTCGACTATTCGCATAAGATAAGTAGACCTACCAAGACTATGAATTAAATCTATTTCTTTCAGGGTTACATCATGTGTATTGATGGCCGACGCACTCAGGCTTCGATCCATATAAAAACTTATTTAGAGTATATTGTCATATTCCTGTCTAATCCCCTTATCTCCAATGTGATATTTAAGTACTAAGCTTTTGATATGTCTGTATATTTAAGAATTTTTTTTTTTTTCCACTAATTCTGCCCACTATATTTTTTCCATACTTTCAAATATTTAGCCCTTTATTTTGTGGTTTTCTAACTGAAGATAAAAATGAATAAGACTGTTATATGTTTACATGCACAGAGCCCCTCCAAAGGTACAAGGGACCTATGGTAAAGATGGATGACTAGAGAGAAGCATACCCCTAGTTATGTTTTTTACTGCTGAAGAGTGGATAAGTTTCCAATGAGGTAAAACTTCCAAAAGTTGTGTTTTATATATCTAAACCTACAGAAGGGCACTCAATCTCTAGCACACACTGCACCTTTCGCCACTATCTCACGGTCACTCTTTTGCATCCTGGGTATGATGGTCCTTACTTTACAATACTTCTTAATATTAATCCATTTATTCATTCCTCTCCAAGTCTTTCTCTTTTCCTATTTCCAAGAACTTCTGGATTATATACTTTTTGTTAAAACTACTACCCATTCTTTCCACGTGGCCGAACCACCTCAGAATAGTCTTATCCACTCTTTCACCTATGCTAGCCATTTTATCACTTCTAGTTGTCTCCATATTCCTCATCCTATCAGTTCTTCTTATAACACATTTACTAGATAAACAGTTCTTCTCAACTTTCAAAATTTTTCTATTTAATTTACATTCAATATACATACCTATTCTGCTAAAGGAGAGCGGGGTCAAGCAAAACACTGAAGTCTCTTACTAATCTTTTGCTGCAAATATCTTACTGCCTTTCTTGCTTCTTTTCTGTGATTCACCCCATCTCTCCTCTTGCCCTCATCTTTTATATTTACTTACGATACTTGTACAAATCTACAATTTTCACTTCCATCATATATTCATTATTCTGTCTTCCTTTTTTCCATTTTCTTTTATTGTGCACACTTTCTTACTCTTGCTAGCTTCTGCTATTTTTCACTGCTGCCCCTAATTAGCACAGCATTATATTCAACGATCAACCATTCCACGTCCCATCATTATTCCTTTACTTATCCCACACCTTCTCAAGTACATTTACTCTTCTACTGTTAACTATCACATCACTCCATCCATAAAGATGTCAAACATTGGGATATATCATATTCTTGTCTAAGATACACTTTAACACCTGCCTACAACCTTTGAAACTACTGAAGCTTCACTTGTGTCATAAAATACCCTCTTCAGTCTACACTGACAATCTATTTATTTTATTATAAGGCTTTTTTGTGAATATAGACCAATAAAGCTTAATCTTGACTTTCAAACTTATCACAATGCTGCTTGATCAACACTCCCTCTTCCTTGCCTAAACCACACTGTTCTTTTATACAATTCCCCTTGTCGTCTGTCTTACTTTTTCAATCGGAATCCTACCATATATCTTCCCCTTATATAGTAAATAAGGTTATGCCCTAACAATCTTTACACTTGCCTTCGTTATATTTACCTATACACAATGGAACAATTATGTTTCTCACCTATTTTAGGGTCCTTTCCCTCTGCCAAATATACCTACAAACTGTACCGCACGTGTTTCACACTCACTCGTACATTGTAACTGCATTTCCTTTTTTATTTTATATCTCACTCTACTCCTCACTCTTAACAGAACCAGTTTAAGCCTGTCTTTTCATGAAATGATGTGTTCGAATTTTTGTGACCTTCTTCCATTGAAAGCCCGCTCACTGTTGAAAGAAAGTTAGGTGCATTCACATCGCCTCTCAGTTACAACCTAAATGTTCGCTCGCACAAAAACCAGGTCAGTCAATCATACTTTCACAACCGGATTGCAGAATCTAGGAAGTAATCATATCAAATCCTCGAGTGTTTTACCTTTCTTCAACCTCTTAAGCATCTTCCTTACATAAGCAAAAGTTACATCCACACGCCTTTCCAATTTTATATTAACTATTTCAAGATCTTGCATCACTCAGTTCCACCTCTCTTCCTTTCTTATTCAACAAATCTCTCTCTCTCTCTCTCTCTCTCTCTCTCTCTCTCTCTCTCTCTCTCTCTATGTGTGTGTGTGCGTGTCTGTAAATATGTATGCATATACATAAATGGATAAATCAATAATTGATTATATATATATA
>NC_090728.1:37745653-37750653 GCF_036898095.1 Palaemon carinicauda
ACATATGGAATTCTGGAATTGTTAGGTTTCTTTAGTCTGGAAGGCCAGTAAAGTCCAGCTTCTTTTCCCATAAATTTAAGGGTTCAATGTTTTACAGACTTAATTGCTCGAAACTTTGCCGTGGAAATTTATTTGAGCAAAATCTGTTAATTAGAAATGAAGCATTAACTTTTCAATCATATTCATAATTTAATTTCCTCTGGTGTGCTTGGAATAATTATTCCAGAAGATATCGCAGTATTCTTTATGAAATATTCTCGAAAATCAAGTGAGGGACGCATACTTTGACCACAATCACACAATGTTTAAAGTGTGACATAAACCCATTGGAATAAAGATAAGATAAACTTGGAGAGAGATGTTTCAGTTTTGGTAAATATTGGTTTATCCTGTCATTTAACTTTACTAAGGATACAAAAGTCATCAAGGCAGATACTAATGCCATTGTCTGGTTTAAAGAAAAATAAAAAAGCTTTTTTATGAAATTTAGATTCATTTTTATAATTCCATTTTTTAATGGAATGTTTTACCAATCTAACGGTGCAAAAGACAAGAATGAAAGGATCTGTGGAGTGTGATTGAATTTTGAATAATCTATGAAAGAAAAATAAGAACATTTTATAAAGCTATTCATCTTTTGACCTATTGTCATCATCATCATCAGCTGTAACTGGTCCACTGCAGGACAAACCTCAGTCATGTCCTTTCACTTGCGTCTGTTCATGGTCTTTCTATACCAGTCTATTCCGTAAATTTTCTTACTTTGCCAATATATCGTCTCTTTTCATTTCTCTGCTTCTTTTGCAATCTCTAAGGACTCATTCTGTTATTCTTAATGTCCATATGTTATATGTTATTTTCATTATATATCCTACCAATGCTCATTTCTTTTTCTTACATGTTAGAATATCTTTTACTTTAGTTTGCTCTCGTATCCATGCTTGATCCATATATACATGTATGCACAAATCTATTTATGTATAAGCATGTATATGTGGGGACATATGGTGATGAATATCTTTCCTGGTCCCAGTGGTTTGGTTTTGGCTTTGGCCCTAAACCCCTCATATCATTATCATCATCTATTCCCCCCCCAAAAAAAAAAAATCATGCTCTACTCAAACTATTGCATGAAAAGATAATCTTACAGTAATAGTGAAAAGGTCATCAAGAAAGGGAAACACTATTTTAGAGAATCAAAATAACTATCAAAATCAGACAGCAATTTTCAACTAGCCAATCACCGGAGAGGAAAACAGAGTGCAGTGGACTTTTCCCGGTAACTTCAAATATCTAATTATCTAAGATGCACTTATTAACTTGGTATTTAGTTGTATCTAATCTATTATTTACTTTTAATTGTCCGGGCCCTTTTACAGTGACTTAATAACTTATCGTTTACTTATAAGAATATCTGCGATCTTATCATTTAGTTACTTAATTACTTATCGTTTACTTATTAGATTATCTGCGATCTTATCATTCAGTTACTTAATTACTTATCGTTTACTTATAAGATTGTCCAGGGTCTTTTTCAGTTACTTAATTTCGAGAAATAAACCAATTAACCAATTGGATGGTCTTGCTCCAACGACAGCTTATCTTATTTGACAAATTCACTCACACTTAAACAAATACTACTAAGATTTAGATATCATCTCAGTAGGAACCTCTTACATTGGAAAAATTCAGAATGACTCGAGTCACAGAGCGAAATTAGCTGATTTTCTTTGGCCGTTCAAATAAATTCTCTCGCTTTCTTTATTTCCATTCTATCTTTACTTTCTATATTGAAGCTATTGGATCATAACTTCATACAGGTTACCAGACCCTTTTTTTTATAAAGCTGCTCAATCAGCTACAATAATAATAATAATAATAATAATAATAATAATAATAATAATAATAATAATAATAATAAAGTTTGTACCCGGTGCTTAGCTACTGACCACAAAAAAAAAAAAAAAAAAAAAAAAAAAAAAAACATTCTTAAGAATAAAGAAGCGACGCCAGCAGACTAATTCTTAATTAATTAAGCCTGGACGGCCGAGAGAATACCTGGAATTACCATCACTCTACAGAAAGAAAACGGGATCAAATCAAATTACTGAAGCTTAAAGAAAACGACGAATTTCACCGAAAAAAAGTCTTCTAGAGACAAATTATAAGGCTTCAGAGTAAAGAAAAGCAAGGAGAAAATTGGAGGGTTTTCGCGTCGAAGGAATGAGACGTATGTTCTTCCAAGAATTATTCTCTGAAGTAGTTTATTTACAGCAGATTACTATAAATTTAGACTAGCCAATTTTTACACAGCAAAATGTTAAAGGACTCATTTAATTGAAGGGGGAGGGTGGCAATTTTAATCCTTATAATTCTTGTCTTGGGTTAGAGTTCTCTTGCTTGAGGGTACACTCGGGCACACAATTATATCTTATTTCTCTTCCTCTAGTTTTGCTAAAGTTTTTTTATAGTTTATATAGAAGACATTTATTTTAATGTTACTGTTCTTAAAATATTTCATTTTTCCTTGTTACCTTTCCTCACTGGGCTATTTTCCCAGTTGGAGTCCCTGGGCTTATAGCATTGTGCTTTCTCAACCAGGATTGTAGATTCGCAATTAATAATAATAATAATAATAATAATAATAATAGACATGTGTTACAAACTACAAATCTTTAGATAAAATCTTCAATACAATCTAACTATTTATTAATCAGCCCTAAATTTCTAAACCACACAGCAACCTTACATGGCATTTTAAGATAATAGACCCATTGGTTCATTGTAAAAGAAGAATTCGGTCGTTAATTTTTAAATAGCCGATTCAGCGGTTTGGAGAGAAAAAAAATCGTTTGCGTCAAAACTTACAAGTAGTTTATGACTTTCCCTCGTTCTAGAAAAGTCGAGCCCTAGTTAACATTTCTTTTGTGATAAATGTAATGATAGGACCAAATAAATTTACCCAATGAGAAGATTAGTATACACAAAACGGACAAGAGGGCTTTTTTCGTCTCGGATAACTGCGGGTGAATCCAGAGGTCTACACCTCGACTTTTATTCCATTCCATTATGTTGAACAGGCTGACATAAGTCTTTTCATAGTTCACATTTGAATAACTGTTTTGATGTTGTTACTGTTTTTAAAATGTTTTATTTAAATTGTTCATTAATTCTCATATCGTTTACTTCATTTCCTCGCTGGGCTATTTTTTCCTATTGGAGCCCTTGCTTTTCCAACTAGGATTGTAGCTTAGCTAATAATAATAACAACAACAACAATAATGTCTTCTCAAACTTAAAGAACGACTTTCTGCAGATACCCATGCTGGCATAAGGCCGGCTCATTGTAAACCATTCTAGAATATTCCTTCGAGCTATCACTTAACCGCCCTTTTCAGCTTTTTTTTTTTCTTTACCAAAAATCTAAACTGACCAAACTCCACAATTTCAGAACTACCCATGAAACTTATCGAAGTCATAAAAAGTTCCCTAATGAATTCATTCGAAAACTTTTGAATTTTTCAAGAGAAACTAATTGAATTAATGGGTACATCATAACAAGCATAGATGGTGTCTAAGATTCGCTTATGCTTTTCTCACAAAACCATTAGTTCTGAATTATACAATGTATTTACATTTATTTTCAACCCCCGGGTAAGTCATTTGCAACAAGGCTGCTTAAACAAACAAATGAACTTAATTCATTTTTTTCATGTGGTACCAAAGTTTATAGAAGAAACTATAATTGTCCTTTTCAAACGTCTCGTCTTCGCTACCTTTAATTCTTAATCTCATTTGGCACAAATTTCCTATTCAATATCAAGGACCTCTTATTCTATACTTAATTATTTTATCTTATGAAACTTTCACTACTTTGACCTTTCATTTTCACCATGAGTAAATTAATTAATCCATTTATTTCTATAGAATTTCATTTACCAATTACAGATAAAACCGCTTGTTACTTTGCTATTCTACCTGAAGTTATTAACTACAGTGTTAATTAAACAATTAATGTTTTTCGCAAAGCGTTCAATTCTCTACCTTCCTTAAATCAAACCTATAAAACCCTCCATTCCCCGTTTACCAAATGTATATCACTTAATTTCGTTGACATTTAAAGGCTAAGCTTTCTCTTAAATATCCAGTTAATGAACAATAACAGCATCATTTGATCGAGTTTGCCATCGGATTATACAGCTACAAAACTCATTACTTTCGTCTGAAGCCCATTTTCAAACAATGAACCTATTAAAACTGATGCAGTCATTTAAATACTTATACATGTGCATACATTTGAGATCACAGTGAAACAGGAAATGCATATGCAAGCTTGAACCAGCGCAAATGCTAACTTTATTCCTCGAAATCAAATCTGCATCAATAGCAGATTTCACTTGCAATATTACGATAGTTTCCAAAAAGTTTTATACATATTTAAATAAAAGACTTCTATTTGGTTTCTCTATACATAATTTCTCACGAGTATTTTATAAAAGTGGGAAATTACTATGCAAGGTAAATATTCTTCGGCTTGTTCCATAATAAATTGCGATTAACATAAAAATATCCCCTTCTTCCATTCTTTAATCCGAAGAGACACCAATGTTGTTGTTTGTGGATACTAAATGGCAGCTCATCTAATTGGCTTACTCCGGGTTCGGAATATAACAAATACGTCCCCTTTCTGGAGAAAACATACAGTACTGCAAGCATACTTTGCATTTCATACCATATTCCTGTTAGTTTTACTATTTATATTCGGAAGGCTAATTAGAACACACAAGCTGGGAAGATGGTTATTAGGAAAGCTTTTTTTTTTTTTTTTGGGGGGGGGTATTGTTTTTCTCGATTTCATCTTTGTTACACTACTTCTCAAATCTATCATTGGTGTTAGTTTAAGTTTATGTGGAGCACTCGAGGAATCTTTCCGCGTAGCATGCTCTTTTGGTCCCATGTTAATTGTTTACATCTGGCATCAGCAAATCCCTTATGGGACC
>NC_090728.1:37755653-37760653 GCF_036898095.1 Palaemon carinicauda
TAACTGTATTAGAGGAATAAAAAAAATCTAAAAATTGAAAATCTGTATAAAATCTAGAATTGCACATTTTCCCACAAACATAAAATCCCAAATAAAACAATTTCTCGACTATAAAATCAAAAGAAACTACGAACTCCCAAAATAAGCGAATATAATACCCATGAAAAATTAAAAAGGTAACAGTTAGTGTGTATTTTGAAACTTCCCAAATTGTATTATGGCTACTTTGCATAGTATAATGTTTAAAACAACCGGAGGATTATCAAGTTACTCTCATTAGGAAAAAGTTGTAGAAACAATTCCTAGTGAATGAAGAAATAATTTATATTTTCATGAATAATTGTTATGTACAATCGTGTTATTAATGCGCAGGCGCGCACAGGCACGCACGTAAACAAACACACACACACACACACACACACACATATATATATATATATATATATATATATATATATATATATATACATACATACACACGTATATATATATATATATATATATATATATATATATATATATATATATATATATATATATATATATATATACACATAAATATATACATATACATATATACAATAGATAGATATATGGGCCGAGATATATTCAACTTTAAGCCGTTTTCAGTAACATAGCGTGGTTTCACAAGTCTCTGCCAAACTATTAAATTAGAAAAATCAAGTAAACCTCCAAAACGTAATAATTTAGATAGATATAGCATAAATATAAGGCTAGATAAACTAAGACGAAATGTTAAAGAAATCAATAATTAGTTTCGTGCCATTACTACAATTCTATTGTTGCAATTTAATATAAAATTTACAAAGTTGCAACGAGAATGAAAAAGGAAGGAGACAGTATATCGCAGATACAAAATTAACCGCTTGGTCTGCGAACACAATTTATCTTGACAGGAACACTCACCATTTTCCTCCTAAAAGGATAAAGCTCTTCCGCCGTCGTATGCTTTACAAGCAACGTAAGATATTAAGGGTATAGATCGGTCTAACCTAATCCACACATGGACATTGAGAAGCACACGTATCTTGTGCTGGAGCTTTTTCAAGAAGTGTTCCTTGAAGTAAAGACGTGTTTCGCGATATCGCATGAGAACCGTCGATATATATATTTAAAAAGAACAACACACACAGTAAATACGTTTCCGCGCTGTGTACTGAGCGGCTGATTATAGTAGAATGTAAAAGTTTTACTGAACGATTGCTGGATGTCTCCTATTGTCTAAAGACTCGACTGTCCAAACCGCTTGTTATCGCAAAACTTAATGCTTAATTGTTTATCTATTTATTCAATTATTTTAGAAAATTATTATACTATTTTGCGTAAATACTTTAATAGTAAAATCTTTGTTTTACATTTAAGTCAGTTTATAACCAAATTATTTACTTTACTATTTCCATTACGGGTCCCGCGATCTTGAGGAGTTTGTTCAATGCTTATTTTAGCTGGAACGAAACAATAATTCGATCACGGGTCCGAGTCTAAGGAATCATTTATTGCCAACCCCGTGGCTATGATTACCCAATTCATAACATATTCCCCAGAGAAGATTGCGATTCCCTAAACCGCAATTATAATCTACTCTAGAGTATTACTTATTTGTTTATTTAAAGGTAAGAAAGACTAACCTAATGAGAAAAAATAATGAAATGCAACTCGGGGCGAGGGTCGAGATCGTTGCAAATCTCATTCAACTATACTTGTCCCTACCACTTATTCATATTACAAATAAGACTAAAGACTAAGACTAAGCAATCCTCACCACTCAAAGTCCTTACCCCACAAAGGAGGTATAGCATTTTTTTTGAACCCCAAAAACTAACCTAACTTAACCTAAGGCCTTTCCAAGCCTACAATAAATCTATGTTATCCTTAAGCAATTTGTAAAATCTCTGTGGACTTTCTCTTGTGCCTGACTGCCCTGGCCTCACTGCTCCGATTCGTAATATTGTCGAGAGGCCTTTCATCAGATTCTCGTTCCTTACCAGAGTGAGTTATGGTAAGTTCTAGTGGGTAAAGATTACAAATTGAATGTACTTCTTCCAATCCATTACTTTGTTTTACTTTAACTGTTCTTATTTTGCCATCATAGCCTGTTATTAATAATGTTACTTTTCCCATCAACCAGAAGGGTCGAGGTTTACTTGGGGCCTTTATTAGTACTATATCCCCTAATTTGATTTTATTTTCCCAGGTGGATTGATATAGGTTTCTACTGTGTTCTCGCAGACTGAGAAGGTAGCTCTCGTGCCACAGCTTCTTAAAACTCTCGAATACTTCCTCTTGCAATTCAATGGTTTTTTTTCCAAGTGAGGCTGACTTTGGTCATCTAGCCAGACTTCCTCATCCCCCCTCAATATCAACGACGCGTTTGCGTGCATCTTAAGGAAGGAATTAGGAGTTATGATTTCGAGATTGTCTGAACTTGATCGATAGGTTAATGGTCGAGAATTTATAGCCAGTTGAATGCTAGAAAGAGAAGTGAGCATTTCAAAGTACGTTAATCTGGCCCTACCAATAGCTTTGTAAAGGCAACTCTTCAGAACTGATCAACCTTTTCCCATGCTGAAACTAACCAAGCTGAATACAAAGGGATTTTAACATGTTTGACATTGACCTTTCCCAACTCTTCTAATACTTCACTGGACTGAAAAGAGTTAGTTAATATATTTCCACCCCTTGTGGAGGTTTTGGCATTATCACTGTATAGGCAATAAGGAATACAGTACATGTTACAAAATCTGTGAAAGGCTAGTATAAAATTCTTAGTGGACATATCGGGTAATAACTCGAAGTAAACAGCCCTAATATTAAGATAAGTAAAATTGAGAATATAAACTTTAACCGACTGATCACTTATCTCATCGTTAATCCAAAAGTGGCCAGTGTAATCTACGCCCACATGTTGGAAGGGCTTCACAAATTTGATTTGATGATTGGAGATTTCTGTGAACTTGGGATATTTAACAGCTAAAGTATTAATTTTTTTTACAAATGTAACATGTACTCGATACACTCTTGACAGCCATCCTACCCTTTGGTACCCAGAATCCCTGCTCTCATGTGATTAAGGGTAGTTCCTATACCAAGGTGTTGCATTTTATGGTGGCAGTCTTTAATTACAAGAGTGTTTAGCGGGTGCTGCCTCGGAAGCTGTACCAGATTGTGAACTTCATATTTGAAATAGAAACATTTACTTATCCTACCTCTGGATCTTAATAGTCCTGTGGAGTCCAAAAACAAGTCTAGATTAGACAAGCTGAGGAATATCTTTATCATTCTTCTTTGGATTTGTTAGGAATTTTAGTTCATTGCTGAAACACTCATTTTGAGCAATCTCGTACTTTACATAGAAGTTTAAATAGATGGCTTGTTACCCTGAGCAGTCCATCAAGGCTGGAATATTTATTTATATTTAGGATTCCAGTGTTCACTTTCTTGGACTGTGAAGCATAAGCCGTGCATATTTTGCCTTTCTGGGCAGGTGACAAACTCAACAAAGGATATTTGGGCCACTTTTTAAAGTCAATAGTTAACCAATGTGGTTCTTCTAACCAGAATTTCATTTGTTCTAAATATTTAGGATAGGATAACCCTTTGGTAATTAAGTCTGCGGTATTTTCGTCAGTGTTGACATAATGGTACGCAACAGGAAGCCCATATTTAGAGATTATTTCAGTTTTTAAGCCGTCTGCTTCCAAAACTCTATTACGGAGGAATTTTGACTTAACCTTCGATTCTTTCGTCAGAAGCCAATTGAGCACAACCTGAGCATCCACACTCACGTTTACAAATTGAAACTGTATGTTGTGATAAGCCTCTAATATTGTGGGTATACATTTGAAGGCTAGAATGACTCCCCAAAGCTCTAAAGTGGGTACACTATGCTCTTTATTCTTACCGAGGGGAACAAACTTGGACTTAGAAAATAGGTATGCACTCTTGCCTTCTTCATTTAGTGCATAAGCTACAAAACCATAAGCCTCCATGGAACTGTCACTAAAAATATGGAGGCCATATGACACTTGCTCATTCAAAGCTTGTCTTTGAAACGATATCTCGCTCAACATTTCTAAATCCTTACTTAACCTTTTCATTTCATTACACATGTCTTCTGGTAGAGGCTCATCCCAGTTTACTTTCAACTTCCATATTTTACGCATCAGCAACTTGCCCCTTACTGTGATTGGAAACGCAAAATTCAATGGGTCAAATACTTTAGATGTTTGAGAGAGAATTTTTCTCTTAATGTTTGCCTCGGCATCTATTTTGCAAGGTGCTATACTCAGCGAATCATTTTTTATGTTGTAACGATAGCCAAGTACTTTCTCTAAAGCACTAGAATGCTCAACTAACCTCCCATCTTTGTTCATTTGTTTTCTCAATTCAGCTGAATTGGAGTTCCATGATCTCAGTGTAAATCCACAGGTCGCCAACCTATCACAAGCAAGTCTGTAAAACTCATGCATTTCATTTTCATCATTTCCCGTAACAAGAAAATTGTCAACATAAAAGTTGTTGGACAGTAATTCACTTAACTTGTCATCAGAAAAGGTACTGGCATGATGTTTCAAGACAATGTAATATAAAAGGGGAAGAGGTGAACCCAAGGACAATGGTCTTAAATATGTATGTCACAATTTCATTACCTCTCTTCCAGAAAAACAACAAAACTTATTTTGATCTGCTTTATTCTTCAATTTAATCATTAGAAAGGCTTGCTTTATGTCACTTATCATTATTAACTTATTGGTACGGAAATAAAATAGTAACTTTACTACTGTGGCACGTTTAAAGGCCAATCATGAATGGCAGAGGCAAGGGACAGTGACATTGCCCTTAGCAAGCAGGATAATACCTGACCATATATTTATTATATGATCAGCGCCCAAGCCCCCTCTCCACCCAAGCTAGGACCAGGGAGTGACAAGAAATGGCTGCTGATGAATCAGCAGATAGACCTATAGGTTCCCCCAAAC